>NC_045506.1:1167488-1331681 GCF_009650955.1 Corvus moneduloides
TATGGAGCCGGCGCGGGAAGGGCCGCTCCGCTGGCGCCACCACGGGGGAGCCCCCAAACTGGCTGGAATCGCCCCAAATCTCCGTCACTCCCGAAATTTCCTCCTCTCCCACAAAATTCCCCCCGTCCCCTGCCTGACATGAGGCCGAGGAGCAGGCCGGCCTGGAAAGAGCCAACCCTGGAGCATCACCCACCCCAGAATCCCCAAAACTGGGGCTCAACCCCTCAAAAGTCGGGGTTCAGCCCTTGGCAACTGCGTTTTTGTTTGTTTTTCCGGGGATTTTGGCCGATGTCTAGCCATCAGAAAGCTCCTTGTTGCTGCTGCAATAACCCAAGTGCTGATGCCTGTTTGTCCTCTCCAAGGGTGTCCAAAGGCAAAGGTTGGCTCGTTTTTGTTGGTTGTTGTTTTGTTTGGGTTTTTTTCTCATCAAGCCCGGCTAACTCATTAAATAAAAGGTATAAATTTGTGTCTCAGGGCAGGAACCAACCCAAGGGCTGAAAATTTGGGATGTGTCTGCTTTTTCTCATCTCATAACACTCAGGAAATGTTGTTATGGATCAAATAAACCTTCCCCCCGCTTGCCCCAAGTCTGTATTTCCTAAAAAGATTTCTGTGTTTTATGGAAAAGGTTCCAAAGCAAACCAACCCCAGAACCCCCCTTTACCAGCACTTCAGGCAATATGACACTGATTATTTTTTAAAGCTGCTTTTTTTTTTTTTTGGCAAAACCAGAGTGGATGAAGCAAACGTGAATTCAACGTCAGCTCCTTGGCAGAGACCGAGGGTTTCCAGGGAAAAAGAAACAAGAAATGAGGACAAATGGGTGATTTTGCTGAGAACCTGAGGGAACACAAGATTCAGCACCAAAACCCACGCAAAGCGCGAGAACCATGAGGGGTATTTTGGGAACATCTTGTCCACGGAGAGGCCTAAGCACGGGAGCACCAGAGGGACAAACCTGGGTCTCACTCAGGTCCAGCAGGACAAGCATCACTCAAAAAAACCCCAAAAAAGCACCTCTTAACTTTTTTCACAGTCTTCCAGAGGAGCCGTGGGTGGAGAACCAGATAGGGAGAGCAACCAAAACCCCACAGAGACTCTTCCATACCGGACAGGTCAGACCAGGTGGACAGTGGTCACCTGGGACAGCTTGGACAACTCTCATGACATCCCAAAAACGGCTTTTGGGGTTCAATTATTACCCCAGGTGGGAGAAGGAACCAGGAAATTCTGACTGGATTTCTCCTCTGTGGACAAACAGAGGAGCTCTGCCTTGGATGGATGTCCAGAGATTCCTGCTCAACCCCACCTTTCCCACAGGTCATTCACCCCATAAATATTCCATTTCCCAGCTACTGGCACTTCCAAAGGGGTGGAGGAGCCACTCCAAAGCTTCCCACAGATCCTTGAACCCCCATCCAGGGTCGGACCCAGAGCCACAAATGACATCTGGAGGGTTCCTTCTCACTGACTGGCTGAACTTCTCACCCCTTCCAGGGATGGGTTCAAGTCAGTGGCCACAGCCTTTGAGTTGGTGGCCACAATCTTTGAGTTGGTGACTACAGCCTTCAAGCTGGTGACCACAACCTTCCTTTAAGCTGGCAACCACAATTTCTGGGGACCACTGGCCTACTTCCACCTGCTCTGAAGACCCTCCTCGTGATGCTTTCCTGACCACCTGGTTGCCCGTCCCCCAGCCCACATCCCACCAAACCAGGCTGATTTGAGTCTTTTGAGCTCGTCCAGGGGCCAGGCCCTTCCCCAGCACTCCCTGAGGTGCCTCAGGGGCACAGTTTGATGTAGGTGACAGTGGAACAGACCGAAAAGAGGGGGAACACCTTCTCCTGGAAGGCGACGTTGAAGGTGAAGATGTGCTGCATGTTCTCGGCGTCATAGAAGGAAACCTCCTCCCCCTCGTAGTCCAGGTACACCCGGACCCGGCTGAGCTTGTGGCTGAGGCACAGAGGGGTGCGCTGGGGCGAGGTGACGGCCCAGTAGCGGCCCCCGTTCTGCTGCACGGCCCAGATCCCCTCCTCGGGGGAGAACTGCGTCAGCCCCTTCCGACGGATGGACTCCTTGGCCACGCCGAAGGCCCAGCCATCCGAAGGCCCCACCTCCACCTCCCAGTAGTGCCGCCCTGATGTGAAGCCTGTGGTGGCCAAGACCCGCGAGTTGGTGTCGAAGCGCTTGGGGTTGTCGGGCAGCTCCTGCTTCCTGCAGCCCATCCGGACACTCTTGAGGTCAGCAGAGAGGATCAGCAGGTGGTTGGCCGAGTCAGGGTCCAGGGTCAGGTCCTCTGTTGGGGACAGCAGTGACAGTGGTCAGAACTCAGCGAGGGTTTGAGCAATGAAAAGCCCAACTCAGGGTGGGGGTTTCCAGTTTCTGGACCAGCCCAGACCTCAATAATCCCATCCCAACCCCAATAACCCCATCCCAACCTCAACGACCCCTTCCCAACGTCAACATACATCCCCCGAACGTCAGCAATCACTTTCCAACCCCACTAACCCCATCCCAACCCCAATAACCCCATCCCACACAGACACCCCACACTGACACCCCCATGGACACCCCAATTCCCTCGAGGGGGGTTTGGATCTCATGCTGCTTCTGGTGAGAAATGGAGTGACAACAACACGAGGCCACCAGGAGCAAAGAACACCACAAAAGCACGTGCAGATAATTTGTGGATATCAACAGCAAAGATGGGCCTTAGGTCAAGAATATTTTTTCCACATAAATTGATAATTTATCTTGGTTTCTGGCTCATCCACACATGGCTGGGCTCCGCACCTCCCTGGCATCACAAATCACAGTTTTTATCCCCAAACCACCCCAAAGGCATCCAGATCCTTGTGGGAAGCCATGACCTAAGGGCATCTTTCCACCTGGAGTAGCCCAAACCAAACATGCAGGTGCAGCTTGGTCCCAACAGCTTTTTTTTCCCCTTTCCAAACTCAGGCTCAGAGGAAGCAACAAGTGACCTCAAATTGTGGTTGTAGTCAGCAAAGTCGCCATGAATCCATGAGACACTTTGGGCAGAGTCTAAAATGGAGCCTCAGGAGCTGAAACACGGCAGGTGCCGCACCATAAAGGCCTTTGTGCTCTCCAAAATTCACAGATTTGGGTCAGGAAATGGCATAAAAATTTCCCGAAAGAGCCATAGTGGGAATTAAAAGCCTCATGGTGCTTCATAAAGGTGGGGAAAGTCATAAGAAGGACAGAGAAAGCCGAGATCATTTTTCCTTCAAAACTTAAGTTTTGAACCAGGTTCCTCCCCAAAAGTGGGAAAGTGGCCAAAAAACGGCATCTCCTGCATCAGAGACTGCAAATCCCACCAGCAAAATCGTGGAGAAACGGGTTGGAACGAGCCGATTTCATCAATGCCGATTTTTTTTATCTACAGGGTGTTTTCCTTTCTTGGGCATCTCCAGCTCCTGGAACCGTCAGGATTTGGGTCTGAGGTTCAACCACAACGTCGTGGGACAACACGCAGCGAGTGACGCCTCTGCACATGCACCCACCCCCGGGCATGCAGCGAGGGGCCTTTGGCTTCTCAGTGGTGGTCACCAGGTTCCTCCTCGTGTTTTCTGCCAACTTTTGGCATTTCCAGAGGTGCCTGGGGGTGCTGTTTGTGAGCAGAATCCTTGGAAAGGGTCCAACCCGTGGGTTGTCCTTCTTCGAGACCCCCGTGCTGGAGACCACAGCTTTAAAAGCAAAAAATGAGCTTTTTCTTCTGAAAACTCTGCTCTGGGCACTTTGACACTGAGGGGGTCGGGGTGGGGCAGGTTTTAATCTCAGGGTGAGGTCAGAGGGATGGGGTTGATCCCAGAATTCCTGCAGAGCCCCTTCCCAGGGGCTCATCTGCTGGGGTCCCGCCCCCCTGCCGTGTGGTCCTGGGAGAGGGGCCCTGGCGGGGAGACACGGGGTTGGTTTCCCTGCCCCTGGTCAGCCTCGTTCCCCATTAATTGTTTTGTGTTCCCCTGTGCGGGCAAGGACCCTCAGACCCGTGATTGCCACAGTTCCTCAGGAGAGCCCCGGCCATGCAGCTGGAGAAATAAACATCTCCGAAACATCTAGCAAGAATCGGTCCTTATATTTCTTTTCCAGGGGCCTCGTTGTCTGATACGCGTCGCAACATCCCCATTGCAACACTCATCCAGCGTGGAAATTGTTGTGGGCTGCGTTTGCCCCTCAAATTCATGACCTCTGCTGTGAAAAGGAGTTAAATTCTTAATTAACTTAAGAAACTAATTAAATTCTGCTAGGTTTTAATTTAAATTCTTAAATAACTTAAGGAATTCACCAAATTCTGCTGGAATTTAACCCCTCTGACTTCACGCTGGAGTGGATGCTGGAGCTCACACCCTCTATCCCAATTCCATATTGGAAACAGGAGCCCAGCGGAGCAAATTTGGCAGACTAAGAGCCAGTCGTGGCTCAGAATGACTTTTTGTCTCAAATTATGGGTTTTTTAGGTGCAAACAGGCAGAGAGGACCTGGCTGAGCTGTCAGATCCCCAGCGTCAGTTAGAAAAATCGGCTTTGGGCTCTGGAGCTGAGCAGGCTGGATCTGGAAATCATCGAGAGAGAAGAAATTAAGGAAAAAAAAAAAGAAATCTAGAGTGTCTTTTCCTTTCTTTTTTTTTTTTTTTTTCTTCTTCCTTTTTCTTCCTTTTTGTCCCCCTCTGTTTGGCTTTGCAAAATACAACCACAATTTCGAGTCTTTGCTGTGGGCGCTATGTCTGAAACACCATCTTTTTTACCTTTTTCACCTCTTCCCAGCTCATCCTGCAGGTGTTCTGAAAAGGAGGACAGACAGAGATGTGAATGGTGACACCCAGAGAGACAGAAGGAATGGCCCAAGTCTCCTTTAGGGGACTGTGGCACCAAAGCATCAGTGAGAGCTGAGGATGGAGCAGCACAACAGGGGAGAATCCCTGTTAAATATATTCAATTTTCATCAAAATCCCCCTTCTGGGCATGAAGAAAACACAGGATTTACTTAAACCATATTTATCATGCCCTGCCACATCTCGGCCTCAGAAATTTCAAGGCTTGAGCACACCCTTTAAGCCAATTCTTGCCCCAGGGTGTCATTTCCATTTAGAAATTATTTGGGTTTTTTCTCTTCTAGAGCTGCTGGTTTTGGTGCATTTTGACTTTCCAGCTCTCTCGGCACCATCTCGTGGTTTCCTGCTTTGCTGCAAACCCAGGGCTTGGCAATCTCAGCAGGAAAGTCCTTGAAATTAAAGGTTTTATTGCACCAAAATTGACGTTCATGCTCACATTTTCCCCTCTTTAAAACAGCCTCACATTTCCTTCCTCAACGACCCAGCTGGAACAAGTCTCCTCCTGCTCATGCCCATCTCCAGAATGAGAAAAAGGATCTCCAGAATCCCTTTCCAACGTGATTTCTGCTCCTATTTCAGGGCCCAGGAGCCCTCAAGCAGCACCCCAGGCACTCCCACCCCTCCCTCCCGGTGCCAGGAAAGGCCAAGGATTATTTTTAAACCTTTTCCACCTACCTCGGAATTTCTTCAAGACCTTCTCAAGGACGACAGTCTTGAGGGAGAAGTTGCAGACATGCATCTTCATGTCGGTGCAGACGGGAATGGGCTTGTGACACTTCACGTCATCGCTCCTGCCAAGGGAAAAAGGGAAAAACAACGAGGAAATTGTTGATATTCTCCCATTTCCGTCTCCATTTGCCACCAGTGCTCCTGCCCCATCCCCCCCAGAGGATCCCACTGGGATTTCACCCTCCTTGGGGTGACAAAATCAGGACTTGGGTGTGGATTTTGAGGCTCGTCTGGGGTGATGGGGGAATTTTTTTTTGTAAACCTCCCCCTCCAGCTGGTCCTGCTGCAGATCTAATGTCGTTTTGGTGGTGCCTGAACTGCTGTGATGGGGGAATTGTGTGTGAGCAAATAAGGGGATTTCGGATTTCTGGTCTCACTTGACCCTTGAAGAAGGCCACTGGTAGGAAAAAGACACTGTGAAAATCAGATTTCCAAGAAGCTGGAACACACCCAGTGCTTGCAGAGAGTAGGAGGAGAATTCCATCCTCCCCTGTGCCTCCCTCTGGCACCTGGACTGTGGACATTGACCTCCAGACAGGGATGGGGAGGGATGGAAGCCTGGAGGCAGCAGGGAGAGCAGAATTCCATACCTGCTTATGATGCCCATCACATCCTGGAAAGGAAAAAGAGAGACTGAGTGAAATCCCTGTGCTCTGGCTCCCCAGAGCGATTCCTGCTCATCAAACCCAGCCGGGATGTCCATCCCTGATGGATGCAGCCGGCAGGTGTGGATTCATGCCTCAAGTGTTGGATTCCAGCTCTGGGAGGTGACATTCCCACCAAATCCCATCCCACTCCCTGCAGCACCTCCAGGCCTGGCTGCTCCCGGGGAACCTTCCCCATGGCTCATCCACAAATCCCCAACCTTGTGCCCACGGAATGTGCTGTGTTTTAGGCTGGAAGGCACTGTCAGAGGCCTCTCATCCTCCCACTGCTCCGAGCAGGTCCTCCAGGTGAGTTGGGAGGATCTTCAGGTCACCTAAAAATCTCTCCATTTCCTCTCCCAGTATCTGGATGCTGTTGCGAGCCCACATGTGGGCACCTGGCAGCCTCGGGGATGTTTTTGGGGTCTTCCTGCCGGTCTCCCATTTCTGGGAAGGTCCTGTCAACCTGTTCCATGTGAAGCATTGAGGGACAGGAGGTACCTGCAGATATCCTGCTGCTCAAGAGCCACCTGCCATAAATGGGACAGCTTTGCACCTCGATGTCCCCATGATTTCTGGACTCCCACAGTCTAATCATCCCCAAGAAAAGCCTGGGATGCCTCATCCCACCCTGGGATGGACAAGGAAGTGATTTTCCCTCAGGCAGAGTGGGTTGTGGAGGTAATTTAAGATTCAAATGCACTCAATAAAGTTGCAAAACCGCAAGCAAACACCAAATGGAGGCACTATTTGCCCATTCTGGTGCCCTTAAAACACATTCCAGAGCCCACACAAAGCCAGAGTCACCTCCCAGGGGCTGAAAAAGGACCCTGGAGCCAGCTCAGAGTTCCCAACCTGCTTTTTAATAGAATATTATTGTTCTGGGGCATTTCTCGTGGGTAGCAGTGCCGTCTGCACAGAGACCACGTGGGGTGAACTTCCACCCACAGCCAAGTCCTGAAACCGTCTGCAAATATTGACAGCACCCAGAACGCAGCCTGGGAGGGGATTTAACCCTGTGCAGGTCTGCGGGAGCCACCAGCACGATCTGCTCAATTCAGTACAAATGAGCTCCATTCAAAGGTCACCCGTGGCCCTGCAGCCATTCAGGGTGGGGAGAAGAGCTGCAGGATTTCAGGATTTCAGGCACCCTGGGGTTGTTTTCCCAGCCTGGAAAGGAGAGTTTGGTCTAACTCAGCTCTGAACACCATGAAACCCAGGGCTTGGGGGTGCTAGAAAAGTCCAGACAAGTTCATGGAGGAAAAAAATCATTAAAGTTGAAGAGGACACTCTGTTCCAGGGTGTTCCTCAGCCAGAGAGAACTCGGGGCACTCAGACATCTCCTTGCACTATCCACTCATTAAGGACAGAATAAAAAAGGACTTTTACCCCCAAAACACCTCTACAGGATCCATAAACACATTGAAAAAGGAGGAATAAGGCCATGACTAAGACCTGATATCTCACCTTGAGGAACTCAAGCATGGGCTGCTGGATTTTCTCCTCCAGCTCGGTGATGAGCTTGTTGAGGAGTGTGATCTCCTTGGAGAGGTCAGTGATGTTCTCGTTCTGCCTCTTGGAGATGTTCTTCTCCATCTTCTCCAGCTGCCCCAGCAGGATGTGCTCCTGGTCGTGCAGGAACTGCCGCAGCCGCTCAAACTCCGAGAGCAGCTTCTGCCGCTCGCTCTCGATGGTTTTCTGGGAATGAAACACAGCAAAAAGGGGTTTTCAGGAGAGAGGCCTGGTGGTGAATTTAGAGCCCCGGCCTGGTGAGACTGGGGGCCTTCATTTAGGGAGGGATGAGGAGACACAGGGGGTAGCATTCCTGGACAAAAGCCTTGGAAGAGGTGGGGGTGGGAGAGCCAAATCCCCGCCCGTTAGGATCTCTTGTTCCTCAGCTCTGCCACCATGCCGGTTCCTGTTGGGTTTGCCATCACAAACACCCCGAATCCCCTCTGGGACAGAGCCCTGGGCAAACGAGAACATTTAGCTCCAGGAAATGCTCCCTTTGGCATCGGGAGGTATTTCGGTTGCTTCACTCCACACTGTCCCTCAGCACAGGTCCAGCAGGTCCACCCAGGCCCCCAAAGGAGGGCCCTTCACGCTCTGCCTTTGGCGTCACACCTGACCCCGGGGCTTGGGACAGGCTGGGCTGTGTCCAACCCCGCCAGCCACCAAAACAACAGGAAATTGCTGTGGTGTTAAAAAACCACAGGGATGGGAGAGCAGCAAGATGGGCCAGGGCAGCTCGGTGGCTTTTGCCCCAAGTAAGGGGACATGAGCCCCTCAAAGCCCTTGTCTTGGAGGGAGGTGGTCTGGGAGAGGAATTACTTTCAGTGGGATGGGTTTTTTTCCCTTCTGCTGCCACAGGCATGATGTGCTGAGGAAGAGGAAGGGTGGAGGAGATCCCCGAAGCCAGCCCCGCTCTCAGATGCTCCAGCACCATCCCCGAGGTCTGCTGAGGCTGTGGCTATTGGTGGTGGGGCCAGGAGGAACGAGAAAACCACCCCTTTCCCTTTTTCAGACACTGGGGCGAGCAGTGGGTCCTCATCCCCTCCAGGCTTCCCCACCACCCCGTCCTGGGACACACCAGCAGCTCCTGGGTTTTCTTATCGTCGTTCACTTTGAACTCCAGCAGCTCCTGCCGCTCCTTCCTCAGGAAATCCAAGCGCCCCTGGATTTTCTCCTGGGAACAAAAGAAGAGGATGTGGCCGGTGTTGCTTTCTGTGCTTCGCTGCGTCCCTCTGTCCGCAGAGTTTGCTCTTTGCCAGGTGGGATGGGGAAGGAGGAAAACACGGGATGCGCTCGCCGGGAAATCCCTCTGGCTCAGCTCCGCCCACGCCGGCGGCCTCAAGGACCACCAGAACCCCTCCCCAAAAAAAGGAACGGAGGATGCGGGGGACGGGACGTGCCCTGTTCCCCACAGGCTCCTGGCACAGGCAAAGCTCAGCCCGGCTTTAATCAACTTCGCTCATCTCTGGAAGCACTCCCAGCCCCCAACAGCCGCGGATGTTTGGCTCCGTCAGCCGTTCCCCCTCCCGACGAGGTGAATCCATCCCAGAAACAAGGGGAACGCAGGAGAGGGGCGCGCACGTCCAGAGAGAACACGTTCTCCCAGCTTCTCGGGAGGCTGGGAAGCACTGCCAGCTCTTCGGGAGGGCGTTTGAGCGCCAGGGAAAGCCGGGTGACACCGCGGGGACAAACGCAGCTCCCCGGGAGTCTCCCGCGGGACGCACGCACGGACAGACGGACGGACAGACCTTGTACTCCTCGGAAGCCTCGTCCACGGGCACCACGGCGTGGGGCCGGTGCTCCCGGGACCTGTCGCACACCACGCAGATGGTCCTGCGGTCGTCCTTGCAGTAGAGCTTCAGGGCTTCGCGGTGCTTGGGGCAGAGCCCGTCCTCGGCGCCCTTGGCCCCGCGCAGCGTGAACTGGCTGATGATCTCGGACATGTTCGCCAGCTGCCGGTTGGGACGGAAGTTTTTCTGCTGGAAAACCTCCCGGCACTGCGGGCACGGGAAGTCCATCTCCAGCTCCTTCCAGCTCTTGACGATGCACGCCCGGCAAAAGTTGTGCCCGCACTCGATGGACACGGGATCCTTGAAGAACTCCAGGCACACGGAGCAAGTGGCTTCGTCCTGGAGGTTTCCGGGCAGGAACACGGCTGCCATGGCCTCTCTCCTGCGGGTGAGGAATGGTTTCAGCGGGGCTGGAACAGGAATGCCTGGCACCCGGCCCCGCGGGGGCGGTGCTCTTCCAGGAAAGCTGCCGCTGCCCGGGGTCACTCCTGCAGTGTCCGGTTTCTCCAGCCCGGGGACGGGGACCTCTGCACTGGGGGACACGCAAGAAAGCAGGAACGCTGCCCTCTGCTCCCCACAAACTCTGGTTTTCCTGGCTTTTTTTTTTTTCTCCTCCTTTCAGCAGGGAGGTGGGAAGAGGAAAATGTTTTGGGATACCCTCCCGTTTGATGTGTCACCGTCTCTGTATGGCGCTGATTTATGGCTGAGCTGGTGCTAAATCTGAGCCCTGGGGCTTGTGTGGAGCAGCTGCTCCAGGCTCAGATCCAGGGAACCTCTCTAAAGTCCTGTTTCGGCCCTGAAACTTCAGTTAGGGACTCAGATAACCTGATTGGGCTCCAGAGCTCATCAGGGGCCATAAAAAGCAACAGGAGAAAGGGAATACAAGAGGATGCAAAGTCCTTATCAAGATCTGTGGGTGAGTTTCCCGAATCCATGAAGATCAAGCTCGGGATTGGTGTCCTGCATCTCAAAATAAAATAGTCTTGGTCTTCCAGAAACACTTTGTGCAGGTTTGGAGGTCGTGCATTAAATGGGAACGATAATTAAAATAAGTATAATTTCTCCTGGACTGGGGTTGTCCATAACGTGGTGGTTTCCACCTGAGACTTCACCAAATTCTTGTCATGGCAAACAGGGACAGGAGGGAGTGACAGTCACCCGGTTACTGAAGGGGATCGTGTTACCATGGACTGGGAAATGTGGGATCCTCTGGAGAGCGATTTGTCTTCTCCTAATGAGGACCTGAAATCAGATTGAGTGATCCATAAATTCTGATTTGAAAGCCAGCCCCTGCTGATCCAACACCTCCAAGTCAGGATCTTGGGACACATCTGGAGCTATGGGGGGACAAATCCCGACCCCAGAGGTTCTGCTGGAGGAGTTAGTGAGGGAAAACAGTCCTGGAACTGTCCTGCAGAGCATTACCACCTCTGTGCATGTTTATCTGTCCCTTCGCATATATTCACTTATATTTATATGTATTTTTATATATTTATATGTATATATATCACTCCCTATGGAAATGGAGTTCCTTCTCTCCCACTTTCCGTTTCTTTTGATCTGTAAATAAACACAAAGTGTGTGTTTTTCCTATTCCACGCATTTTCCCTCACGTTTCTGCAGTGAAAGGATGAGGTGGTGCCTGTGAACGGGAGGTAAATCCACACCCCAACCCAGGGATGCACAACCAGCCAAGGAAAAGAGCGAGACCCCGCGAGAGAAGCCGCGGGCAGCCTGGTAGGAAAAACAAGGAGAACGAGGTGGGTGCAGGGAAGAAAGAGACAGGGGGACAAGCGCATCCCGACCCCTCCCCGTGTCCCCGGCTGCCCCCGTGTACCTCGGAGTGGAGGCGTCGGAAAGGGGCGTCCTCCCAAACCGCCCGAATCTCCCGGGATTTTGCGTGGGGACGGGTCTAGAGGGGGCCAGCTGGGCGGCGAGCCGGGACGCCGCGGGGTCCCAGCGGGACGGGGTCCGCGGCAGCCGCTCTGCCGAGCTCCGGCGAAGGAAACCGGCCGCGGCCGCGGCTGCCTCGGACATCGCGGCACCGCTCGAGCTCGGGCTCCTTGCCGGCCCTCGGCTGCCCCATTTGTCCCCTCTGTCACCACCACCCCCTTCCCGTCTCACTTACCATTCTTTCCCCTCCCCCATTGCTTCTATCCTGGGCACCCACCGAGGTCTTTCCCTCCTCCTCCTCCTCCTTCTCCTCCTCCTCCTTCCTGGCCTCTCCAGCTCTGCTCCTCTCCTCCGTGCCAAAGCTGTTTTCCCTGCCCAGCGCCAGGATCGCGTTTCCAGCACCTCCCTCCACCTGTCCCCAAGCCCTGACCTTCTCCCCGGGGTCTCAGCAGCCCTTTAACCCTCTCCAGGAACCTCATCCCTCCTTCCAGAGGCTCAGTGGAGCTGGAGAAGGAGCGAAGCTTTTCATCCCTCTTCCCAAACGGTCAAAAAATGGTTAATCTCGCTGCTCATATTTGGGAGGGAAAGGGCAGGAACATCTCCTGTGGGGCATCTCCCACCTGCCACAGGTGTGTTGGTCAGGTAAGAAGAGGTTGGGACACCCAAACCAACAGGAAGAGGGAGAAAATAAAAAGAAAGGCAGTCCCTGTCAGATAAATATCTATTGCCTATAAATCTATAGATCAATGAATATCTACTGGATACACACATCCTTTACTGCCCCTGACTTCCAGCGGCTCCCTGATGCTCCTCTCCCAAAATTCCCAGCCAGGAACTTCCCAGCCCTGCCCTGGAGGAAAAAAAATCAGGATGAGACCAGGAGGAAGCTCCTTGGCTTGCCCTTGGGGTTTGGATGTCAGGATCATGTTCGGGGCCACCAGCTGCTCCCAGACCACCAGGAATGCTGAGTCTGGAGAGCTGAAAAGAGGAGCGGCTGCCTGAGGCAGAGAAACAAGGACACGAGCCAGATCCAGCTGCCAGTGCCGAGCCTGAAGGTTTATTTTAGAGCTGAGACTAAATCAAGGTGCACAGCGGGAGCCTCGCGGGGCCCACCGTCCCTAATTGCGAGTGCTGAGCATTCAGGATTCATTCGAGGAGCGCCGGAGCGCATCGGGATCCCAGTCCTGGCCCCACGGCGGGTCAGTCCGTGGGCTCCTCGCCCCACTCCTCATTGCAGAGGTCGGTCTCGCAGCAGGAGTAGCGGGAGGTCAGGCGGGACTCGGCGTCAGACGCCCGCTCCCGGCCGCAGTTCAGGATGGAGGTGCAGCCTTGCTGGTAATAAAGGGTCACCTTCCCTGCAGGGGAGAGGAGAACGCCACAAACCCCATAAAAATCAGACTTTGGGCTTTGAGGAGAAACCAAGCTCTGAAATATACTCCCCAAATGAAGTCACAGCTTGGTTTAATTAAGAGAAAAAGAAAATCAGGGTATGTGCCCACAGAGACAACCCCTGCCCCCTGGCTTCTTTGGAAGGGATTCTCCCCTTGGCCTAAAAAGGAGTTTTTGAAACTTTTTTAGGACAACCTCCATGGAGAGGATGAACTTGACCCCTCCCATCTGCCCTTTCCCAGCAGCTTGGTCACCACATCCTCACCCATCCACAGGAGAAATTTGGTTTTCCAGGGACGGGGAGAATCTCCCTGAAGGAAAGGAAGGGATAGGGAAAGCCAAGGAAAGGATAGGGAAATCCAAGGAAACCCCCAGCTAATGCACCCAGGGTGCTTTTGATGAGGGCACACTTCTCCCGGCGCTCGCAGGTCGTCACGTTGGCGCCCCGGAAGCACCCAACCAAGGGGATCTTGTACTTGCAGACATGGCATCGAAGGGCCTCAGCTGCAGCAGAGGAGAAAAAATGGGATGAACTTTGGGAAGAACTGGGGAAAATCCTGCCTCGAACGCTGGGATGACACTGGGGATGGGCTGGAGAGGTGCTGCCGTTATTAAACCCAGTTTATTCCCCGCTCACCGACTCCGACGCACAGGACAAGGCTCAGCCCCAGCAGGAGCAGCTTCATCGTGGGGCAGGGGCAGGTCCTGACTTCCATCCGCTTCCCAGCACAGCCCGGAGTTCCCTGGAATGAGAATGGCTCAGGAATTCATTGCTGGGATGAGTTCTCTTGGTGCTCAGCCCTGGGATGGGGTGGGGGAAAAAAATCAACCAGGCAAAAACCCTCCAGCTGCTTTTGTTTTGTGCCTTTTGGGCAAAATGAGCCCAGAAAAGCTTGGTTTGCATTATGAGATAATCCTTAAAAACTGAAATATGGGAAATTTTGGAGACTTTAGTGGCTGTGGTTCCGGGGCAGGAGTGTCCCACGGGAATAAAATAATTTAATGAGGAAAAAAGGCATTTTATTGCCAAAGGTGCTGAGACACAGTGCCGGCAATTGAACCGAAACCAGGTGGATTTGGGTAAATGAAAGGAAAAACCAGATCAGATCTCAGTGAATGAAGGGAGAAAAGAGCTCTTCCGCCCAACGTGGGGCTCGAACCCACGACCCTGAGATTAAGAGTCTCATGCTCTACCGACTGAGCTAGCCGGGCGCCCAGAAGGTGCCGTTTTCCACTATTTCTTCACTGAAGATAAATTTGATGTGGCTTTAGTAAAATGTTTAACTATCTAAAGATTAAACTGGTTTATATTTTATAAAACACAAAAATAAGACTAAGAGATATAAATATAAAAGCATAGAATACAAACCTATGTGGAAATGCTAAATATATATATATATACGTTATCATATAGGATATATTTATGTGCTATACATGTATTTTATCTATTAGTTTATATATTGTACTCTATAAAGCATTAATATGTCTTCTATACATATTAATATACATAAATGATATACTATATATTAAATTTTATTTATATCTTTATGTATTGTTATTTATAATTCATATTAAAATATATTTTTATATCTATATATTTTAAATAAAAGTATAATAAAACACATATACAACAATTTTTATATATTAAAAATAAGGTTGGCCATAAAAACGGGCATAAAACCCCCTGTTCCCCGGGAGGTTTGAAGAGATGTTGGGATGATGCCGACGGACACGCGCAAGGACAACCCCGAGAATCCCCTAAAAGCCCCGGAGCGGGTCCCTTACCCGGCTGTCCGCTCCCTCCGCGCTCCCGGCGCCCGCGGCCGCGCGGTCCCTTTATCCCCGCGCTGCCCTCGGGGCCTGAACGACCTCGGATCCCTCGGGAGACGCCGTCCCCTGGGAACAATGCTGGAGAACGCACCTGGACAAACACCCGGGACACGCGAGCACGGCGGCGCGGGGCCATTCCCGGCTCCTGGAGTCCCTTCGTGCCCCGCATCCCGAACTGGAGCCGTCCCAAAGAACGCACAAACCGCACGGGTTTGGGAAACGGGGATGGAACCCAGGCCCGGAGCGCCGAGGGATCCCCTGCCCGGCGGGTTTCTCTGCGTGGTCACGGCCTTAATTAATGACAGGGGTAATAGGATGTGATTCATTCCCCTCCTCCCTGCTCCAGGTTATTTCCAAGGCCTTTAGTGCCAACCCCATGCCGGTGTTTGAGCAGCTGCCCGGGCGGTACCGGGGCCTTCCCGAGCGTGAAATTCCTGGTGTCAGTCCAAGCCCTCCTTTTTGGGGCTCAAATCCTCATTTCTAAGTTCCAAACCCTCCTTTTCGGGCACAACCCCCATTTTTACGGCAAAACGCCTCGGTTGTAGGGCACAGCCCCTGATTTTTAAGGGCACAAAGTCAATTTTTAGGGCACAACCCCCCCTTTTTAGGGCACAAACCCTCATTTCCAAGTTTTCTGGTTTACCTCAGTTTGATTGGTGGTATTTTTGTCAGTTGCTTTGTGGGGGCTTTTAAACTACTAATAAGGGTTAATTATTAAAAAGATAGAATAATAATGATTATAAAAGTAAAAAGAAATAATAATTTGAAAAGGAATAGTGTTTGAGGGAAAAAGAATTTCAAAATGGAATAATGATTTCTGAAAGGAACAATCATTCTCACAGAATAAAAATAGTAAAACCCGACATAATAATTCTAGAAGGAATGATGATGATGGTGGTGGTGGTGATGATGAAAAAAATAAAGGGATAATAATTTTTAAAGTAATAGGAATTTTTAAAAGGAATGATAATTTCAAGAAGGAATGACGATTTTAAAAGAATAAAAATAGTAAAAACCGGAATAATTGATTAAAAAGGAATAATTATATAATTAATAATAACAATAGTAAAAATAATTAAAAAACAAATAATGAAATAAGAATAAAAATTGAAACAATAGAAATAGTTAAGGAAAGGAATAATAGTTTAAAAATTAAATAAAGGGTAAAACCCATCAGATTTGGGTACATAAAGGGGGGAAGAAGAAAACCCTACCGCCCAACGTGGGGCTCGAACCCACGACCCTGAGATTAAGAGTCTCATGCTCTACCGACTGAGCTAGCCGGGCGCGTTGGAAAAGCGGGCAACAGCTGACACAAACCACGATGCAGACCGGGAAATGCGGGGTTTTCCGGGGAATCCGGGCAAAGGACACCGCCCCTCGGGCTGCTGCTTCCACTGAAGTTAAAAACCTTTCAACCCTTAAAAAAAAAAAAAAAAAGAAAAAATTGGAAAAACCAAAGCGTTGGTCCCTTTTAAAAACTTATTTTTCCCTTTCTAAAATTATTATTATTAATTGTTATTATTCCTTTTCCAATTATTATTCCCCTTTTTAAAAATTATTCATCCCTTTTATTCAAATTATTATTACCTTTTCCAAATTACTGTTCACTTTTACAAATTATTGTTGCCTTTTTCAATTTTTTTCATATATTGCTCAACAAAAGACGGAGCTGGGGCAGGTGGAAGGGGACGCCCCGCGGGAAAGGAGAGGCACAAAAAGAAGAGAAGAGGTGTATTTCGGAGGTTAGGACATGTAAAATTCTGGAAAGATTTTTTTAAAAAAAGGAATTTGGGACAAAAGAGCTGCATTCCCTGACCGGGAATCGAACCCGGGCCGCGGCGGTGAGAGCGCCGAATCCTAACCACTAGACCACCAGGGAGCTGCTGGCGTGTTTCTTTGTCCCAGAACAGACCCTGGCCAAAATTTTTTGGGTTGAATTCGGTGTAGACTGGGTTTCTGTGTGTTTTCTCCCCGGTTTTCCTTACCCTCCAAACAGTAAAATCCTTCTGATTTAACCCATCCCAGCCCACCCTTGGCTCACCTCCCACCTGAGGCTCCTCCTCAGTGGCTTCTCAGTCACCGGGAATGCAGAAATTGCCTCCAAAAAAGCCCTTTTCACCCCCTCCTGGACACCCTGTCCCAAACTCCACCAGAACTGGGCAGTTTCCCCAATTTCCCGGAGGTTGAATTCATCTCCGTGCATTCCACACAGAGGGAAAACACCCCAGAATACAGCGGCTCCCCCGTTTCGTGGGGGTGAAAAAGAAGATTGTGAACATTCCAGCAGCTCCACAAATCCAGGAGGAACTGCGGGTGACGCTGCTGGGAAGGGATCAGCCCAGTCCTGTGTTTCACGAGGAGTTTGGATCATTTTACTGATGTTCCCCGATTCTTCCCTCAAATCCGAGCATACTGCACTATGGATAACGCGGTATCAGGGTGGATCTGCCAGAGGAATGGGAATAACAGCAGAGAAGGATGAGGGGGATGAAATCCAGCAGGAAAAGCGCTGCCATTCCGCCTGCCCGGCCCTCCTAACGTCCGAATTTCTGGAATAATGGCAAATATGGAGCCAAGATCTCCGACAAAACACGGCCAGGAAGGAGGATGTTGAACGTGGAATTTTGGCTGCTATTCCAGGTCACGTCCCAAGAACAAACAACTCCATCCAGGAGCAGAAACGCGTGACTGCAACGCCTCCCCTCTCCTCCTCCACACAATCTCTGTTGGTTCGTTTTGGGGTTTTTTTGGAGCTTGTCCTGGGGATGAACGAACCCAAAATTGTCTGGGGGGAAGGGAGGCTAGTCGTTGCTTGGTTTTTCAGCACATCGGAATCACGCCTGCAGGTGCCACACCGAGGAATGGCTGGATTTGAGCATTCTAAAGGTTTTTTCCACCCTTTCCTCTCCATCTTGGCCGGGGATGCAGAAAGAGGGAGCTTGATGGAGCAGCGGGATAGAAACGCGAATTATCCGTCTCTGTCTTTGATAATTTGGGGGGCTTTTTAAAATAATTTCCCCTCTGGGAAGCAAACGCAAGAAATTATTGATGTAAAGGAAGCCAGGGACAAAGCTGCCACCCCACCACACGCCGGCAACACAGAATCCCCCAAAATAACTCCGAAATTAAACCCCAGCTAGCTCGCGGGTGGAAAACGGAGTTCACTCCCCAAAACAGGTTGTTTCTGCCTGGTTTCGAACCAGGGACCTTTCGCGTGTTAGGCGAACGTGATAACCACTACACTACAGAAACCTGGAACGGTGCTTCCAGGGAGTCAATTTTGTGGGATTTCACAAAACAAAGGTTATTGCACTTTATTTTCCCTTTTTCTGGCGGCGTCGTACACATCCCTTGGCTCTTTTTTTTCCTCCCTCGCTTGGGCCTCCCTGCCGAGGCTGCACACGACCAAGAGCCCCCAAAACACCCCAGCTTTGATCACAGAAGGAATTCCCCGATTAAAACTATTTCAGACACCCCAAAATCCAGGAGTCTCCGCTCATCCTTCGGGGTCAACGCTGGTTCTCCAGTTGGCCAAACCTGAGCTAAAGCACGTGGAATTGCCATAGTGCCCCACAAAACGACACAACACCTGGTAAGAGCTGGGGAAATACGGAGAAAAGAACCCGCAAAAAGCTGCTTGTTTCTGCCCGGTTTCGAACCGGGGACCTTTCGCGTGTGAGGCGAACGTGATAACCACTACACTACAGAAACGGTGTTAGTGCGCACGCTTCCACCTTTTCTGGAATATCAGAAACCCAAATTCCCTTTGCGGCTGCTCCTGAATATTCCTAAATCCTATGAGAAAAGCTACCCTCGCCATTTTATAAGCAATCCCCTTATTGGTTTTAGCTCATTACTTTATCGCTCTTAATTCATTCCCTTGTGGTTTTTAATCCGTTCCCTTATCCCTTTTCATTCCAGCCGCGTTTGGGAGGTTGTGCTGAAAAACGTAAATAAAGGAAAAAATCAGGCAAATGCTTAAAACCCTCCCAAAATACCCTCAAACTCGGTGGGTTTTGTCTGATTCCGAACCAAGGAGCTTTCGCGTGAAATCACGGACAGGCGACATTGAGGTCAGCGGACAGGGGAGACATTGGGGGACCCCGAGGTTAAAAATCGTTACTTTTGAAGAATTCACACCCTTTTAGAATTTCTTTTCCCTGACCGGGAATCGAGACCGGACTATGGGGGTGAAAGCACCCGATCCTCACCACTAGACCACCAGGGAGGACAAGCTCAAGGGTAAATCCCATTTTTAAAATTAGTTTCGCTATTTTCATTCAACTTTTTTTTATAATTTTTATTGCTTTCCTGTTTTTGATTGATTCATTTACTACCTTGAACTATTTGGGGGATTTTTAAATCACTTTTGAATTCGCCGTGATTTTTCCTATTTTTGATTCCTTCCGCGCCCCGAGTGAAGCAGTGTCATGAGGCTGATGGAAAGAGGCAGACTCGGGGCGGTTTGCTGGAAAAAATCCCTGGGAATGGTAAAAAGAGGCTCTAGGGCAGTTCCCTGGTGGTCTAGTGGTTAGGATTCGGCGCTTTCACCGCCGCGGCCCGGGTTCGATTCCCGGTCAGGGAACCAGCGGCTACTGTTTTTGTAAAATCTTCGATTTCAGGCGGTTTTGTACCTTTAGAAAGGAAGTCGCGACTCCGAATCCGTGGAAAACTAAAGCACGTGAGGTGTTTCTGTGGCAATCATATTCCCACAGTTTCCTGGGAGTGAGTTTTTGGAGTTGTTTTGTTTTCCCCGGCTCCCCATGATTTTGGGGGAGACGCTTACACTTGTAGGGGTTTCTGCCCAAAAAAATTGTCCGCAGGGAAAATATTGATGGATAAACTAAAATAAACCGGTTCTGGGTTATTAACACGGATTTTTACCAGCGCCATAATTCAGGGATTTGTAGGAATATTGAGCCAAAAAATGCAGGGGAATGAGTAGCAAGTAAATAATTTGCTTCTAGAAATAAACTTCTTTTTTGTTTTTTCTTTTGCCAGAATCGCCATGATGGAATTTGAAGGAATGTTGAGACACGAAAGTTAAAAGATTGATTTTAGGAGCTGTTTCTGCCCGGTTTCGAACCGGGGACCTTTCGCGTGTGAGGCGAACGTGATAACCACTACACTACAGAAACGCGCCACGTCTGACTTTTTGCCCCTTCTCCCCTCAAAACCGAAGACCAAAAAAAATCCGCTTTTCCCACAGAATACCGCGAAATTTCAGGCAATTCCGCCTCTCCACCCCCGCGGCGATTTATCCGAGCCGGGAAGTGTTTAACGACGGCTTCTGATCGCGGAGGCCGAATTGGTGGGAAAGCCAAAATTGCCTCGAGGCGGAGGTTTTCTCCCAGCCTTTTGCACCCCAAAAATATCTGTCTGGTGAGGAGTTTCCCCGGAAAATGAGGTGGAATGACCATTAATTGAATATTAAATATAGGATAAGTAAAAACTGCAAAGCAGCGCCCGGCTAGCTCAGTCGGTAGAGCATGAGACTCTTAATCTCAGGGTCGTGGGTTCGAGCCCCACGTTGGGCGGGGGTCGTTTTTTTCCTACATCTACTCAAATATGTCTTTTGGCTCTTTGTTTATTGTAGTTTTTAAATTATTACTAATTTCTAAATTATTTTTATTTTTAAATTATTATTGTTCTATTATTATTAATAATATTGTTGTTGTTGTTATTGTTACTATTATGCCGGGTTCTACTATTTTTATTCTGTGCGAATGATTGTTCCCCTCAGAGATCATTATTCCATTTTGAAATCCTTTTTCTCTCAGCTACTGTTCCTTTTCAAATTACTATTTCTTTTTAGTTTTAATTACAAATATTACCCTATTTTTTAATAATTATTTTTTGTTTTTGACTACTTTGCTAGTAGTCAAAAAGCCCCCACAAAGCAATAGACAAAAAAAACCAGTAAAACAAAACTCCCCCCGTCCAAAGAGAGCCCAACAAATCCTGATTTTTAAAACCCCGAATTGCTCTATTTAGGGCTCCGCTGTCACCGTCAGGATGGCCGAGTGGTCTAAGGCGCCAGACTCAAGGTCTCACCTTCCTTCGGGAATTCTGGTCTCCAGATGGAGGCGTGGGTTCAAATCCCACTCCTGACAGGGTTTATTCTTGGAGAAATTCCTAAAATAATACCCTTTTTTTTTTCTGCTGTGCTTTCCCTTTTTCAAATTGCTGATCATTTTTTCAATTTTTTTCCGGCTTTCCAAGTTATTGTTCTTTTTAAAAATCTTGTTCCTTTTTGAAATTATAACTCACTGTAAATAATCATAATGTATAATAAACAGTTAACTGCTCAATAATCGCCATTATTTAATTTCAGTATTCAACTGCAATTATTTCCGCACAGCTGGTAAAGGCCTTTCATATAAACGTAATCGAAAAAAATACAATTAGCGTTACTGCTTATTTATTTATTTATTTATTTATTGCTCAATAACAGAAGGAGCTGGGGTAGGTGGTAGCTGACGCCCCGCGGGAAGGGAGAGGCACAAAAAGAGGAGACAGGGGGTGTTTTGGGAGTTAGGAGATGTTTAAATACGGAAAAGATTTCCCAAAACACACCCCCCAAAAAAGTGGATTTGGGGAGGAAAAGAAGAAAAAAAGCAGTGTTCCCTGACCGGGAATCGAACCCGGGCCGCGGCGGTGAGAGCGCCGAATCCTAACCACTAGACCACCAGGGAGACGCTCCGTGGGGCTCTCTCAGTGATTCCATTTTGGACGGATGACCTCGGTGGCACCCGGGACTTCATCGTGGCCTCGATGGATCCCAGGACTGGATTCCGATGCACCCCAGAATGTGATCCCGACCCAGATAGATCCCAGCGCATGATCCCAATCCACTCCAGGCCGTTATACCAATGGACCCCGGGATTTGACCCTAAAAGTCCCCAGGGGATGATCCCCATGAACCCCAGGATCTGACCCCGATGGACCCCAGGCATCCAAACTCCAGGAAAAGCCTCTGGTGGACCCAGGTCCCGGGAGATGATCTTGCTGGACCCCAGGAGATGATGCTGGTAGACCCCAGATGTCCAGGCATCCAGATGTCCAGGTCCCAGGAAATGCCTCAGGTGGCCCCAGCCACCAGCAGATTGTTCTGATCATCCCAATTATTCCCACTCTTTGCTCTATTTCCATTTATTTTACATCCTTTTCCCCTCTCATCCTCTGCCTCATCACCACCCTGGCACAGAAAGTCTCTCCCAGCCCTCAGATCAGCATTTCTCTACACCAACTATGGCTTCTCGTTGGCAGAAATGATGGAGAAAGGGGAATTTTCCATCCTGAAACCCCCCAGGTGAGCGACCCACCACGGGGGAGGGTCAGGGTGACAGAGTGAACTGGCACCCCCTGCCCAGGCAGAGCAGAGGCAGGACCTGCTCCCCGCCGAAGGATGTCGGAGGGTACGTGAACATCGGGATCGCCCTCTGCGAATCGAAGAATGCCACTCGCCCAGCCTCGTAGTCCAGGTAGACCCCAACCACCTCAGGGGTTTCGGGCAGGGAGATGGGGACGGTGGGAGAGGTGAGAGCCTGGCACTGGCTCCCGCACTGCCCCACGGCCCAGATCCCCACCTCGGGCTTGACGCTGATCCGACCCTTCCTGCGCACAGATTCCTTGGCCACGCCGACAGCCCAGGCAGCCCCGTTGCCCACCTGCACCTCCCAGTAGTGCCGGCCAGAGCCGAATCCCTCCCGGCCCAGGACGCAGCGCGAGGAGTCGAAGCGTTTGGGGTGGTCGGGGACGGCCCTCCGGGTGTCCTCCCACCGGACACACTTCCCATCCTCAGACAGGGCAAGCCGGGGATGGGCCGTGTCCGGATCCAGCGTCAGGCTCACTGCAGAGGGAGAGGATGGCTGTCACACATGGGTGTCACCCCCCGAGAGCTTTGGGGTTGGGTTTGTCCCGTCTCCCCCCATCTGGGGTGCTGGGGATGGTTTGATGCCCCTGTGCAGGACTGGGAGAGTGGAAAAGCCAACAAAGGGAATTTGGCTTGGAGCAAAAATGAGGCTCTGGAGTGTGGGGGGTTTTGCTGGTCATTGGGGGGTGTCCCATGGCTTTCCTGTCTTAAGCTGCCATGTGGAAATATTTGGGATTTTCACTTTTGAGGGGTGATTTCCGAACGTGACGCTGATGCAGTGCTGCTTCTGACCCCCATCCCTGGTCCCTCCATACCTTGGAACTTCTTCAGCATTTCTTTGAGTGTGACATTTCTCTGGGGCAGCCCCGTGAGTTCCTCTGCCAGCTCTGGTGATGTCTCCACTGTCTCCAGGGCACTCTGCTTCTCCAGCCTGGAAAGAAGGAGAAGATTTTCTCCACAGAAATATGGAATGGTGGGACTGGAGAGACAGCTGGGCTCTGGGAAGACTTGAAAGGTCCCTTCCTTCCCAAACCATCCCAAGTTTCCACAGTTTTATAATTCCATTCCTCTTGGGTTTAGGCATCTACAGGAGGTTTTTGGGATCTGCTCCTCATCAAGGAGCTCCTGGAAAACATTTGCTGACCCAACCACTGCTGAGGAGTCCCTGGGTGGTGAAGATTTTCCACCAGTGGAAATCAGGGAATAAAAATGCCTTTCCATGTCCGCTTTCCTCCTTCCAATAACCCACCTCCCAGTGCGAAGGGGACTTGAGCAGGTCTGTTAAAGGGTGGAAGATTGATTCCCTTAGAATTTGACACTTTTAGCTGTTGGCTCCCTATTTTTGACAGGCTGAAAAGGAAAAGCTCATCCCTCCAGGAACAGGGAGGTTTTCATGGATCACAGAGCAGTTGCAGCAGAGCTGGAGGTACCTTCAGCCCCCAGTACCTGACTCTGGTCTCCAGCATCCTAACTGGACTTTTGTGGTGTCCTAGTTGTGTCCTGCATGTCCCTGTCACACAGGTCACAGATTGTTGGGGTTTTGGAGTCCCCCAGCCATGGGGACAAACGACAAGCACGTGGCAGGAATGCAGGAGAGGAGCCACAAACCTGCTCAGGATGTCTCTGCTGTCCTGCAGGAGAGAGAGAGAGAGAGACAGATCAGAGGGATTGTGGGGTCAGAGCGGAGCCAGCCTGGGGCGAATAACCAGGGAGGGCTCTGGGGTCATCCTGGGACGCTGCTCAGCCTAAATGAGGGATTCTGGATCTGCGGGAATTCAGGTGAGGTCATGGCAACCTTAATGAGCAGTTCGGTTATCAGCATCATCCCCCCTCCCAGGATGGGCGTGACCGCTGCTAATGAACATCTCTGCTTATTTGAATATACGACTATTTGAATGTTTGGGTGTTTAAATGCTTGGATATTTGAGTATTTAGACGTTTGAATGTTTGAATGTTTTGATATTTTAATATTTAATTATCGAACCAGGGGTGAAACGAAGCCCAGAGGTGGGCTCAGATGCTGACTTTGGTGGCAACCTCCAGACCAGGGGAGCACCGGTGGTTTCCCACTGTGGACAAGGGAACTCAGACCAGTGCTGGGAGTGTTCAACCGGACAAGTGAACCCCAGTGACCAGCGAGTTGAGATCCACAACATTCCAGTGGACAGTTGGGATGACTTTGTGGGGATTGAAGAGAATAATTTAGGAAAAAAGAGATGGGTTTTAAAAGGAGTTTTTATATCTCCAGGTTGGACGGCGATTGGAGAAAGGTGGCCCAGTGGTCTAGGTGGCCTGTGAGGCCCCTTCCTACTCAAACCATGATCCTGGGATTCTGTTTAGGATTAATTTGGCTGGTGGCACCACAGGTGGCCAAGGGTTTTCAGAGGGCTCTGAGGTCTCACCTGCAGGAGTTCCCAGGGTGGCTGCCGGCACTTGTCCTCCAGCTCCTGGATCTGCTGGCCCATGGAGGAGACTTGCTCTGAGAGCCTGCTGATGTTCTCCTCCTGCCTCTGCACGATCTCCCGGTCCAGCTTTGCCAGCCGGCCCAGGAGAAGCTGCTCCTGCTCCTCCAGGAGCTGGTGCAGCTCTTTGACCTGGGACCGGACCCTCTGCCGCTCCGCATCCACCCGCTCCTGCAACGGGAACGGACATGCAGGGCTGGGGCAGGGATAGGGGAGAGAAATGCCAGCAGAGTGGATTGAAGGGGGGATTTATCACCGCCAGAAATTCCAGGGTTCTTGCAAAGCCTGGGGAGAATCAAGAGGGGTTTTGTTTTTTGGGTTTTTTTTTTTTGGGTTTGTTTTTTTTTTTTTTGCCATTTCTAGGTGAGGGCTGCTGGCAAAGCATTTTCCCATGGTCCGTAAACTTTGTACCCAAACGCTCCAGACCTTTGGACAAGGGAAGATGCAAAATAAACCCATAAACAGATTAGTCAGCGATAGAGATCAGGGAAAGGGACAACAAGGCAAGAAAGATGCGATTGGGTGATTCCCGTTTTCTGTCTGTTAATAGGGGGAGCCCGGGAACGTGCGAGCACATGGAGGGAGGCAGAGACCCACAATAACCTGGCAAAATCCGGGTTTAGGCTGGATACTGGGGAGAAATTCTTCCCCGTGAGGGCGGTGACAGGCACAGGTAGCCCAGGTGTGCCTCCACATCCATCACCACGGCCAGAGGGACAAGGGAAGGGTCACTCACGAGCAAGTGCAGGCTTTTCCCTTCCTCAGCCGCCTTCAGCCCCAGCATCTTTTCTCTCCTGTCCTTCAGGATCTGCGCGTGAGCCTGGAATTTCTCCTGATCGGAGGGGAAACACCGAATCGGTGCCTTTGCCTCCATCCGGCGATGCCGTGAGCGAGGGGCGGTGGAGGGGGGAGGGAGGGGGGAGTGACTGTCACCCAACGTGAGGCAGAGAACAGGCGGAAGGCGCAGAAATCCAGACCTTTGCAAGGAAAACAACGCTCACCTGGCCTCCCCCTCCTCCTCCCTCCTCCTTTTCCTCCTCTCTAATCCCCAGGGACACCCGGACACCTCCCACCTTGTGCTCCTCCGCCGCTTCCTCGATGGGGACGGCGGCGTGGAGCCGGTGGTCCTGGGACTCGCGGCACACGCGGCACACGGGGGTCTGGTCCTGCTCGCAGAAGAGCTTCAGAGCCTCGCCGTGCCTCTGGCAGAGCCGCTCGCCTCTCCCGGATCCCCCCCTAAGGCTGAGGCGCTGCGCGATCCGGATAATCTTGGCCAGCTCCCGGTTGGGTCTCAGGCTCCGCTCCGGAGCCGTCTCCCGGCAGCGCGGGCACGGGAAGCTCTCCCGGGAGCTCTCCCAGCAGCGCTCGATGCACGAGCGGCAGAAGTTGTGGCCGCAGTGGATGGACACGGGGTCCTGGAAGAGGCCGAGGCACAGCGGGCAGGAGGCTTCGGCGCGGAGGCTCCCGGCGGGGCCGTGCTCGGCCATGGCCGCGGGGACGGGGCGGTTTCGCTTTCCCCCGAGGCCGGGCTGGCCCCGCGGCTGCTCCGCTTCCTGCAGGTGCCTCGGCCCCAGGGAGGTGAAAGCGAGAGCCGAGCAGCTTGGCTGCTGAGATGAGCCGGGTTTGGCGCCGGGTGTGGCACTGGGTTGTTCGGCACCGCGTTTAATACCGGGTCTGGCACCGGGTTGTTTGACACCGGCTTTGACCCCCGACTGCAGCAGCAGCGGAGCCGGAGAGGGACAGAGAATCCCCCTCCCCGCCAGGCCCGCAGCGGGTTGGAAGAAGATTAAATGGAAATTAAACTTCCTTCATCACTTACCGGCTTGGCTGGGATCCAACTGCAGCTTCTGTTTCACCCCCTTCTCCCCCAAAAAACACCCGGGGAAAGTGAGAGGCTGCCCCAAACCTCCCCTTGGGGTCTGAACGAGGTATCAGCCTGGTTTCACTGCTTTCAATTATTTTTTTTTTTTATTTATTCATCGATAAATTTAATTTATATGCGTATTTATTAATTCACTCCTAGTTTATTAGTTGAAGGGCACAGGCATGGGGACAGAGCTTGCAGTAACTCTTCGGGTGAAACCACCAACTCATCCTTTGCTGCTCATTCCGCCTCCCGATTATTCAGCGTTCCTGAATTCCCGACTCCAACACCCCCGCCCGTACGTGCAGCTATAAATACCTTTATTCAAACATACTTTTATTGTTCATCTCACTTCTCCTTTTACACAGGAAATCGTTTCTCTCACGGGTCGGGGCTGAGCCGCTGACCACAGACCCTCCTATTTTTAACTTTCCTTTTCTTCCAAGACCCCCCGCTGGACCACCAGCCTGTAAACTCCGGAGCCCTTCACGTGCAGAAGCCACCGGAACTCGCTGGCGTCGGTATCTAAATGATGCTTTTTTTGGAGGAAATAGGTCAAAAACTCATGCGCCGTTAATTCTGTGCGGGAGTTTTTTGAGGTTCCGGGTTTTCCGGTGCTCGGAACATTCAGACTGAAACCTGGGGGGCGGCTTCGTGCTCAAAACACCTTTTTTTTTTTTTTTTTTTTTTTTTTTTTTTTTTTTTAATTAATCTGGGGCTAAGGTTGATTTATCGGGGGGCGAGGCGTTCGGAGAGTTGGGATGGATCAACATCCCCCTTTCCAAGTGGTTTCCCTCCTTGATTAACCGGGTGTAATCACCGTGAATTCTCGCCGGGCGTGGGCTCAAGAGGGAGCTGGAGGCTCGGGTTTAACAGACAAGGAGAGATTTGCTCAGTGCCAGAGGAAAAGAAAATCAGTAATCCAAGGTTTTCTGTGGGATTTTGCTCAACCGCTTCAAGGTGCAGGTAGATCCAGGGCTGGGAGCAACCTGCCTCCTTTTCGCACAGTTTCAGGGGAAAAAATACCTAAATAAAAAGTTTCTTAAAATCTAATTTTTTTTTTTTTAATCCAAATTTAAAAATCCGATTTTTTTTTTTTTTTTAATCAGAATGTTAAGAAATCCAAATTTTTAAAAATCCCTCACCGGGCTGTGGATCCCAGGAATCCCACCCGGAGCAGAGGTTTAGGACCAGCCGGGGGGCCGAACCAGGAGGATTTTGGCCGTCGCCTACCTCTCCATCCCCACCCCCCTGGGCTCCGCGTCCCCCCACCCGCGAGGGGCAGGAAGGCAACGCCTTCCCCCGTCCGGGAGAAAATGAAAGCGGCTGCTCCTGCATCCCCCGTGGCCCCATGGACGCGCCGAGCGCTCGGGACGCGCTCCCGGGGGAGGCCTCCTGCCCCATTTGCCTGGAATATTTCCGGGACCCCGTGTCCATCCACTGCGGCCACCACTTCTGCCGCTCGTGCATCGAGCGCTGCTGGGAATGGCCCACGGCGGGGTTCGCGTGCCCGCGGTGCCGGGACACGGCCCCGGAGCGGAGCCTCCGCCCGAGCCGGGAGCTGGCGCGGGTGCTGGAGATCGCTCGGCGGCTGAGCCGCGGGGAAGCCCTGGGAACTGGGGAGGAGGAGGAGGAAGGATGCCAGAAGCATCGGGAGCCCCTGGAGGTTTTCTGCAAGGAGGACGGGGCTCTACTGTGCGCGATCTGCCGCGAGTCCCGCGCGCACCGCTCCCACACCGTGCTCCCGGTGCCGGAGGTTGTCCGGGAATACCAGGTAAAGGCAGGGTTTCCCATCCAGGAGCCGGGCCAGGGCAGAAATGTCCCCACGGATTTGCCTCCCCTGTGCCCAGCCCGTTTCAAGGGGACAGGACACTCTCCGGTGCTTCTGCTCTCTCTGCTCTCCTCCGAGCCTGGAGGGATCCGGGTCTTCATCCTCTTCCCTGCTGCGGAATTGCAGCCTCTGTCCAGCTCCAGCGCTTAGCGGATACCTGCCAATCCCTAAATCAGCAGGAACGTGGACAATAAGAGCGGGAATGTTTTCCTGGACAGGGAGGAGAAATGGAACTCCGCACTCCAACCCCCTGCCCAGAGTGTGTTTCTGAAGTTGTCCCAATTTTCAGACAATTTTCCTCCCCTCAGGGACAAATCCAGGCTCAGCTGCAAACCCTGAAGGACGACAGAGACAAAATCCAGGAGTTCCGGGAGGCTGAAATGAGGAGGAGCTGGGAGTATTTGGTAAATGCTTTAGAGCAGAAGGGTGGGGGAGTGGGTGTCTCCCGATGGATGTAGAGGGGCGAGGTCGTCCCTGGAGCTGGGGTTCCTCTCCAGAGAGGGGCTTTGACTCCCCCTTCCCACCCAGCTCCTTGTGTCCCATCCCGCAGGAGAAGACCGAAGTCGAGCGGCAGCGGATTCTCTCCCAGTTCCAGGGGCTGCACCTCTCCCTGGAGGAGCATTCCCGTCACCTCCTGGCTCGGCTGGGGGACCTGGAGAGGGACATCGGGAAGGTGCAGGAGGAAAACGTGACGAGCCTGACGAAGGAGATCTCCCGGCTGGATGCCCGCATCCAGGAGCTGGAGGAGAAGTGCCGGCAACCAGCCAGGACCTTCCTGCAGGTGACGAGGGATAACAGGATGGAGCCACAGGGTCCAGCGGGGTTTGGAGCAACCCAGTCCCGTGGGATCACGGCAGGGGGTGGAACGTGGTGGTCTCTGGGGGTCCCTTCAACCCAAACCATTCTGCGGTGCAGCCGTGCCCTGCTCCAGACCCAAATCTGGTGCCTCAGCAGTTTTCCCGCTGGTTGGACCCGATGGGCCTAGAAAATCTCTTCCAGTGTGTTTCCATGATTCTGTGTGATTCCGTGACTCACCGAGTCCCATCTCCCTTCTCTCCCTTCCAGGATATCAATGGCACCTTGAGCAGGTAAGGACGGGGCTTCCTGAGCTCCTCCTCCCACCCCGGGCTGGGATTGGGGGTTGGATCCTGTGTTTGGCCTCACTTAGAGACCAAAGTGTTTGGTTTTGTGGCCAAATCCCTGAGCAAAGGGCTCTGAGCCCGTCCCTAAAGGCTCCTCTGTGGGTGTGCACAGAGAATTCCTCGGACTCCCTCAGGGGTGGATTCTCAACCTCTTCCTTCCGTCCTTCTCCAGGCTTGTAAAGGAAAACCTCCAGCTGCCCCTGTCGCCTCTTCCAGAGCTGGAAAAGAAAATTCATCACTTCAGGGAGGAAAATACTCTCCTGGAGGAGACTCTGAGGAGCTTCCAAGGTATTGGGAGCAGGCTGGGAGATGAAGCGATGAATTTCATTGATTTTATTATATATATTAATTGCAGTTATTGTATCTATTATATATGTTTATGTTTATTACATGATTATTATATAATTATTACGTATACGTGCAATCATTATATTTCTTTACTTAGAGTATATGCTGTATTTTATTGCGATTATTTTTATTGCTATTTTTTTTATTGCAATTATTTTTTGATTGCAAACCTGTTTTATCACAATTCCGGTCGTCATTCTCGGCGTGGCAGAACAGCCTCCCCACATTCCCGTTCCCACTGATCCTCGCATTTTATATCAATCCCTGTCTCCCTTTTTTCAGACATCCTGATGTTTGAGCTGCCAGAGAAAAGTAAGTCCTGGGATGCGGGATGAGGGGTGGGCCACGAGCTGGGTGGGAGATGCCGAACAAACGACGGGAAATGAGGGAAAAGCCCCGCGGGGAGCCGGGGAATCCTCACCGCGAGGATCATCCCCGCGGGACGAGGGGAGGCGGGATCCATGGAATCCCCTCTGGCGCAGTGACGGTGACGCTGGACCCCAGCACGGCTCACCCCCGGCTCCTCGTGGCGCCCGACGGGAGCAGCGTCAGCTGGGAAAGCGCCCGGGACCCTCCCGGGGACGGACCCGGCACCGACGCTCCCGCGGACGGACCCGGACCCGGCACCGACCCCTCCGTGCTGGGCCGCGAGGGCGTCACGGCCGGGAGGCGCTGCTGGGACGTGCAGGTGGCACCCGCGGGGTCCTGGGCCCTGGGGGTGGCCAGGGAGACCCCCGGGAGCGGGGGAGAGACCCCCGGGAGCGCCGAGTGGGAGCTCTGGTCCATGGGGCTCTGCCAGGGCGAGTTCTGGGCTCTCACCTCCCTGGAGCGCATCCCGCTGTTCCCGATCCGCGCGCCCAGGAGGGTGCGGGTGGCCCTGGACTACGAGAGGGGCCAGGTGGCTTTTTTTGATGCTGATAAGAGGAGTCTGATCTTCGCCTTCCCGGCGGCCTCCTTCAAGGGGCAGAGCGTCCACCCTTGGTTCCTGGTGTGGGGCGAGGGCTCCCGGATCACCTTGTGCCCCTGAGCTTCCCCAAACTGCAAGGTTTATCACCCATTCCCAGCACCTCAGGGGACTTGTGTCTGCTGAAGTCTCTCTTTCCACCCTCAGCGACGCTGAGTATCCCTCGGGGTTGCTGTCCCGAGTTGTCACCCCCAAATCTGGTGGCTGAAAACGGAGCCACGTCTTTCCCACCCCATCCTGCACCATCCCAATCCCTCTCCTCTCCTCTCCTCTCTCCTCTCCTCTCCTCTCCTCTCCTCTCCTCTCCTCTCCTCTCCTCTCCTCTCCTCTCCTCTCCTCTCCTCTCCTCTCCTCTCCTCTCCTCTCCTCTCCTCTCCTCTCCTCTCCTCTCCTCTCCTCTCCTCTCCTCTCCTCTCCTCTCCTCTCCTCTCCTCTCGCTTTGGATGAAGTAAAAACATGTTTTAACTTCTTCTCTGTTTGGTGTTTGCTGCTCCTGGGTGCCAAGATCAAGATGGAATTTTAATTAAACCCTTTTCCTGGTGTTTGCACCCTGGAAGAGCCACAAGCCCCATGCAGGTGGCCCAGGGACTGTCCCTGTCCCTTCTCCCTGGAAGTACCACTGCCGGCAGTCGGGAAGGACACGGAGTGGGAAATCACATCCTTTTTTATTATTAATGATATAAATCATGGAACCCACAGAACTGGTCACCACGGGGACCTTTTCCAGGGAGACAACAGCTGCTTTAGGGCAATTCCACCCATTGGAGGTTGGGGAAAAGGCTAAAAAAATGTAATTTGTAGCCCTTGGCTTGGAGGTGACCAGCTCAGATGGGGTCATCTACAGCCAGTCAGGCAAGCCTTGGGAAATTTTGCCTTTCCATCCCAATTTCTCCCATTTTCCCACTGTTTCCCATTTCTCTGCCTCAGGGTCCCTTCTCCACAGCTTCTTCCCTCTCTTTGCCTTGTTTTTCCCAGGTTTCTCCCTTCTCCCGGCAGAGAAGGAAACACAAACTTCCCCCAGGGTCTGCTCCAGTTGCCCCCCGAGGCTGTGAAAAGTGGGGGACACTTTTCCCTCAAGGACACAGCCGGAGCCTGGACCTGGCCCCCACCACCCAGAGCCAGGGCCGGACCCTCTCCCCGGCGAAGGACACGCGGGAAAAGATGAACAGGAGCCCCCCGTCCTCGGCGTCAAAAAACGCCACAGTCCCCCCGCCGCAGTCCAGGTGGATGCTGACCCTGCGGGGCAGCCACCTCAGGGCCACCAGGGTCACCTTGCGGGCGGTCAGGGCCCGGATCTGCCCCCCCCACTTCTCCAGGCCCCAGATCCCGCCCTGGGGGCCGAGGCTGAGCCGCCCCTTCCTCCGCACGGATTCCCGGGCCACCCCCACGGCCCAGTCGCCGCCGTCCCCGACGTCCACATCCCAGCAGTGCCGCCCGGCCACGAAGCCCTGGTGGCCCAGCACGAAGGGCCAGTAGTCGAAGCGCTCTGGGTTGTCTGGGAGGTCGCAGTGTCCGGCTCCACGCCAAACGCTCTTCCCGTCCTCAGACAGGACGAGGTCGGGATGAGCCGTGTCAGGGTCCAGGGTCACGCTGGCTGTGGGGGGACAGAACCAGGGGTGGGGACCAGGCTTCGTTTGGCATCTGAGGGTCTCAGATCCCTTCTCTTGGATCACCTGGGAGAAGCACCAAGAAATCTCCCAGAACTGGGGAAAACCCTCCCAGGCCATGGTGTTCCTGGGATATCTGAGTTGGAAGAGCCACACAAGGGTCACTGAGTCCAACTCTCAGCCCTGCACGAGACAACCCCAAGAGCCACCCCATGATTTGATGGGAAGTGTTGTCCTTGAAGCAGAAAAAGCTGGGTTTTGCCCCAGAAAATCGAAAGAAAAGCCACAGCAATGGTGGTGCAGGAATCCCTGTGGATTTGAGGCTAAAAATAAGGGAGGGAAGAAGAGGAAGGGAAGAGGTGATGTGGGAGGAAAATGAGCAGAGTCTGCAGCAGCCGTGGGACAAGACCCGGCTGGCTGGGCTGAAATAAAAAAAAACTAATGAAAAACCTCCTTGGGTCACCCTGATTTTCAAATTATCTTTTTTTTTTTTTTTTTTTTTTGTACCAGGAAAAGCCCTTTGCCCTTCCTCTCCTCCATCTCCAGGTTCTCCCTGCAACATTTCTGGTCCCAGTTTATATCCGGGATGGGAGAAGGGCAGCTCAGCTCTTCCAGCTCTCCCAAATTATGACTTAAATCTATTTTTGTTCTCCTTCTGGGTACCTTGGAGCTTCCTCAGGGTTTCCTTCAGGGCACTGCTCCTCCACGAGAAGTGACAAACTCGCTCTTCTGGCCCCGGAGCCGTATCCAGGGGCAGCTGGAAAGTCACTTTCCCACACCTGGGATAAAAAAAATGAACCCAATAAAAAACGCCCTCACACTTCTCAGAACAACCACAGAGGCTTCAGGAGCCACAAGGAATGAAGGATGGTGTTGTTGGAATATTGGGTTTTAATTTCCCCCCTCCCTTGGAAGTCCAGGATATCAAAGGCCAAATTTCCCTGTCGGATTAATCTCTTTTTCTTTGTTTCTAAATCTTATTTTATGAGGAAAGAAGGAATTTTTGGGAAGGACTTGGCTGCAGAGATGAGCCAAGATTTTAAATTAGAGCCAACAGGGAGGTGATTTTGAGATCAAATCTCTGTGGATTAGTGCATCCCAAAAGTGATGAAGGACCAAAAATTCTCCTCCCTGGAGCCGAGGATTTGCCTCAAGCGGCACCGGCAAGTTCCCTCCTCCATTTCCTCTTGGGAAAACTCATGGAAAAGCTTTTCAGGGAGGCCACAAACCTGCTGATGGAACTTTTCGCATCCTGGGGGAAGAGAGAAAGGAAAGACAGCTCAGCGTGAGATCCCTCAAATCACAGCAAAGGGAATTATTCGGAAACACAGGGAACCACCAGCCTTCCCACAGGGATTTAATCCCCTTTTCCCCATCCTTCCAGGCTCAAACCTCCCTCTCCCCATCCCCTTGGGGCTTTCAGCTCTCCAGGGGGAACAGGAGCGAGCGGGAACCAGGAGAACCCCAATTATTAACGCAGTGATCTTCCCTCTGATTTTCCCTCAAAACAGAATTCCCTCACCAGCTGCTGATTCTTCTCTTCCTGCCGCTGTGCCGGGGTGTCCAGGTGGGAAATCTCCGCGGGTTTTTTTGCCTGCCTCTTCTCCAGCTCATTTTTCAGGTCTTCCAGCTGTGGGAGCGAGAGGAGCTCAGGTTCCCCCCGGAACCTGCGGCCCCAAATCCAAGCGGGGTTTTTAATTGACAAAGGAAAAGTGGGGTGGGAAATACCCCGAGGAACTCACGGAAAGGCATTTCCCACGGGACAACACCTCTGGATTCAAATCCTGACTCATTTTCCTTGAATTCCTGGGGAAATCTCTGTCGGGGACTGGAGGGGATGGGGAGGGGGAGGTTGGGGTGCGAGGGGGTGTGGGGAAAATTCAAACCTGATGCAACCAAGAAACTCCATCCATGATTGGATTCTTCTCCATCAATTTACTGGGAAGTTTGGGAATATCGCAGCTCCCTGCCCAAATTTGGCCAAATTCTGCCCAAATCCGCTGCGGTAACAGCGTCTTTCCTCCCAAAGGAATGTTCCCGAGCTCGGTGTGTCCCTAAATGTTCCCGAAGGTCAGCAGGTGGCACCTACCAGGTCCTCCAGTTTCCCGCACTCCAGGGCAGCTGTCCTTCCTCGGAGTCCTCCTCTCCTCGCTCAGGAAGCCGAATCCCCGCTGGAATTGTTCCCAAGGGATCTAAACCGCGCTCGGTTTATCCCTTTGACGGTCCTTCCTTTCCCTGTTCCTTCCCCGTCCCGGGTGAATCCGTGGAACGACTGGGCTGAGCCTGCGCGTCAGGTCTCCCCCCACCTCTCCTGTTTTTCCCTCATCAGAATTCAAGGATTTTATCCCTGGAGCTGCCGCCCCGGGGAGCTGCCACCCTGCTCCTTTTGCACTAAAACCATCCACCTCCCCGAAAAACCCTGGAGACACTGGATGTCCAGGTTCCCAGGTGGGCGAGGAACTCCCAGGGCTTGGAGGGACCACGGATGGGGAAAAACCAAGGAAAAATGGAGGGAAAAGCCCAACCAGAACCTTGAGGGCATTGGCAGAGAGACACAAATTGGGGTCCGGGACACCCTGTCACCTCCATCCCTGTGGCCAAGTCCTGGCTCTGAGCTCACCGGGAAACTCCTCCAGGGAATTTTTCACCCTCTGCTCCTCCATTAAGCTCCGTGGGTAAATTCGTGTTTATTTTAATGGAATTTTTAGTGGCAGGATCTCTGCCACCCAGCGCAGGGGCGCAAAGCCCGGGCAGGATTGGAGAGGCAAATCTCAATTCCAGTACAAGTTTCCCATCGAGAAGAGCCGTGGAGGAGTCGCTGGCGGTGCGAACGGCAGAACTGGGAGCAAACACCCCAAAAACGCTTCCAGGGAAGTTTCGGCAGAAGGGAAGGGAGTGGATCCCGGTGAGACACCGGCAGAGCCTCGGGCTCGGCTCCTTCGTCTTGGAATAGGGAATCAGGTGGGGGAAGAAGTCGGCAGAGCCTGGAAAACCAGCCGGGATGGGAACTGCTTTGCATCGCCCCGGAGAGAAGGGACGCCCTGGGTGGAGATCAGAGACAGGGAGGGATCCTGAGGAGTCAGGGCAGAGAGATCCTCGCCCCGAAGGATGCAGAGCATTGCCGGGACACGGCGTTTGTGCCGTGGGTTCCCAGGAAGTGCCTCCGGGAGGATCCCGGTGGGACCGGGGGTGGTCCCCGGTGGGACCCGTGGGGATGGGGAAGGGGCTCCGTCACGGGGTCTCCACTCATCCCGTGCCTGTTATTCCGAGCCCAGCGTCACTCCCGGTTCCTCTTCTCGGTTCCGAAATTAATAACGGGGCTGTTTCGGTGCCGCCGCTTCCTCTTTTGGGTTTCCTCGGAAGAAAGTCGCGCGTTTTTGAGGAAATCGATGTCGCTGAAAGCGGCAAGAGGTGTCAGAGGTCCTGTCCTGCCTCTGCCCTTCCCGGCTCTACGGACTGAGGAGCAGCCAGTTGGCACCACCCACCCTGGAATTGATCCCACCTCGTCCCTCCCAAAGGCCAGCACGGGGGGACAGCCTTTTTTTGGGAGCAATAATGTGGAAAATTGGATTTCAGGAGGGTTTTTGTCCCTCCACGGTCTGTGTGAAAGGCTGGGGAGGGGAAGCTCAGCGAGGTGTCCCCATCCCGTGCGGATTTTCCTAACTTATCACCCAGAGGCTCAGAAATCCAAATGAACACAATTCCTGGAGGGGCAGGGAGGGGAGGGTGCAAGCCAAAATGTTCTTTTATTGGAAAGAAGCGTCAGGAATGTGGACAGAGGTGGGGAGCAGCCCCCAGACCGAGGGGTAAAGGGTCCAAGACACACTCTGGACAAAAAGCACTTTGGGAAGAGAGAAACCCGGGAGGATTCATCCCGCCAAGGGCACAACAAGGTAAAACCCCACACACTGAAACGGGCTCTCCACCCTCAAGGCTCCTCCTGGCGCGGCCACTCCGCCACGGGCCGCTCCCTGGGCCATCCCAGAGCTCCCGACGGACACAGGAGCGGCGAATTCCCGCGGCATCACTCGGGACACAGCCGACAGCCGCCTCAGGGACAGATCCGCAGCGAGAACCCGAACCCCACCCAGTCCAGAGGGGACATGAACCGCCCGGCCACCCCCCGGTCCTCGCAGCGGGGGCTCCGCGTCACCTCCAGCAGCCGCGCCCCCATCCCCATCTTGAACCAGGGCAGGACCCTCTCCCCGTTGAAGGCGGCCCGGGTGTATTCCAGGATGGGAATGTCGTCGCCGGCGCTGAAAAAAGCCACCCGACGCCCCTCGTAGTCCAGGGAAACGCGGAGCCGCCGGGGCGGGGGGTGCAGGCGGAGGTTGGCGCGGGGGGAGGTCAGGGAATGGAACGCTTCCAGCGCCCACACCCCCTCCTTGGGGGTGAGGCTCAGGGGGCCCCTCCTGCGCGCGGACTCCCGGACCACGCCCAGCGCCCAGACCCCGCCCTGCCCCACCTCCACCTCCCAAAAATGCCGCCCCGAGGCGAAGCCCCCCCGCGCCAACACGCAGGGCTCGAAGTCGAAGCGCTCGGGGTGGTCCGGAACGTCCCTCGGCACCAGCTGCCCCCGCACTTCTTTTCCGTCCTCGGAGAGCTGCAGGTTGGGATGAGCCGTGGATGGGTCCAGGGTGACGTTGGCTGCGGGATAAGGGAGCTTTAGAGGGGAGTCGGGGACGATGGAGATGCTCCTGTCCCTCCCAGCACCTGGACCGGCCCCGTTCTTCCACTTCCTGCGGCTCTGGAGGGTCACGGGTGGGTGGGGGGGGGCCAGGGAAAGGGAAGCAGAAGTGCTCTTTCTGGGATCTTTGGGACGTATCTCAGGCCCTGGACACAGCAGGAGCATCAACATCAGGACCCCCACTCTTCCCGCAGCGGGAGTGGCACTGGTTTTCCCATGGGAACCTTTCCCACAAGCCCAAATGCCCCATTTCCTCCCACCGACTCACCCGGCTCCTGCAGCTGGAACATGAGGCTGTCTGAGAAGAGAGATGTCACAGACTCAGGGTCGGACAATACCTTCATCCCATGGGATGGACCCCCTGGCCAAGCAAAAATCATCCCCAAGGATTTGTCCACATGGATTTATCCCCTCTCTATCCTCTCCCTGGATTTGCACCCACGTGGGATTAGATTCTCCCACCGGTGACCCCTAATCCACTTTTCAGGTGAGGCCTGGCAGAAGAAACTCCTTTGCTGCGCTGATTTTTCCCTTCTCTCCACTTCCCGACTGTTTTTGCCCCAGGAAAACCCTCAGGGAAAACCTCAGGGTCCTTCCCTGGGTGAACAGTTCCTGGATATCCCACACAAGGACCTCCCCATTCCTCGTGGATCTCACACACAAAGACTCCGTTGCTCCCAGATATCCCACAAAATAACCCCATTTCTCCCACATATCCCACACAAGGACCCCGTTGCTCCCGGATCTCACTTCCAGGGACACCATTCCTTCTGGATTCCCACACCAGGCCCCCTGCCCCCTCCGAATCCCGCTCAGCACCTTGGCATCTCCTCAAGGTGCCCCTCACCAGGATGTTCCTCTGGACAAAATCCTCGAGGCTCCTCTCCAGGTCAGAGGAAATCTCGGCCGGGGGGTGGAACTTCATCCTCTCGCAGCTGCAAAGAGGCCAAAAAAGGGGCAAACCCCCCCAACCTGATGGTTCATTTTATTCTCATTAAATATCCCCGGGGCCGTTACGGGATGGGCTGAGGCTGTTTATCCGCAGAGCAAATCCAACCCCTTTTTCCCTGCCCTTCCTGGGCAGTTTCCTTCCCCCAGACCCAAATTCCTGAGCCCGAAGCAGCGCAGTGGGAAGTTGAGCTGCTGGAGGGAAATCTTGACCTCGGGATTCACCTGGATGGCCCTAGAGGTGCAAGAAGGGAGAGGGAGCTGCATTACCTGTCCAGGAGCTGTCGGATGTCCTAAAGGTGGGAAGAGAGAGGAGATGGTTGGAGAGGAGGAACAAGTTGTGTTCCTTCAAATCATGGGATCAAAGAATTCTAGCCTGGTTTGGCTTGGAGGGACTTTAAAAACCATCCTAATCCACACCCAATCCGCTTCCCAGAGGTGTCCAAGCCCTGTCCCACCTGGGACATTCCCAGGGCTGTGGCAGTGACACCAGGGGAGCTCCCGTGGGGATAATTTGGGCTCCTGGGTCTTGGATTTTGCTTTTTCCCCCTTTTCCCCCCCCCAGTCCAAGCACTCTGGGCTCTCACCTGCAGGAAGTGGCTCGGGGGCTGCTGGAATTTCCCCTCCATCTCCCAGATGAGGGTGTCCAGCTGGGATAACTCCTCCGAAACCTTGGCCAGAGCCTCGTCCTGGGCTCGGCCGATGGCCCTGTCCAGGTCCCCGAGCTGGACCAGGAGGAGACGCTCCTGCTCCTCCAGGAACCGCCGCAATTCCTGGAATTCCCACACCATCCGCTGCCCCTCGCTCCTGGTTTTGTCCTGCCGGGAGCGGCGGTGAGGGCAGGGGATGGGAAAAGGGCCGAGATCCCTCCCTTCCCCTCCCAGCTCTGCGTTATCTCCCCAGCGCAGCCTCTGGTGAACCCCGGCAGATAAACATGGAGCCCAACGCTCCGTGAGCCAGGTCCAGGAGATTTGGCCTCAAAACACTACTGGGGTAGAGGGAGAGATCCAAAACTGGCCCCCCCCTCGGGATCCAAATAGGCCCCCGACCCCCCAACCCTCCCAGCTTCTCTCGGGGGCTCCCACCAGGTGCAAACTCCTCCGGCCGCTGGATTTTTGGCTTTCCAGGTATTTTTCTCTCTCCTCCTTCAGAGCCTGGAGGCAGCTTTGGATCTGCTCCTGCAGGGAAATAAAAGGTGAGCTCGGAGGGGCTGAAAAAAGTCTATTTTCCCACTAAAATTTCCTCTGTCCCTCGTCTGAGATGGGAGAGGCTTTGCCAGCGAGGAGCTGAGCCCGAGCCAACCCCGCATCCAGGGAGGGCTGGGAGCCCCAGATAAGAGAGATTTCCCCCCAAAACACCACTCCTTGCCTCCGGAAATTTGGGTTCTGGGATAAAGATCTCCGTCTTTAACCCCAGGTGGATTTATTTAGTGGGTGCTTCTATCTACAAGAACTGGTGTTGGTTTATAACATCCTATGTTTATATAAGCTTTTCAAAAAGTCTTTTTGGAGGGGAAGAGAGAAGGAGCATAAAAAGGGGGAGGAAAGTGATTTCTAAGTGTTTATAACTAAACAAAAGTAATTTCTATTTATTTGAAATGAAAGAAACAGCGAAGATGCCCTTGAGAGCGGATTAAAAACACCCGAAAAAAAAGCATTTTGAGGAGTTTTCACACACTTTGGGTACCGAAATCACCACCAAGGAACTTAAACCTGGCGATCCCCGCTCCCCACGAGAGTTCCAGAGCATTTTTCCCCCCAGAAAGCCGCTCTCCACGGGCTGTGCGGGTGTTACCTTGTACTCCTGGGCGGCTTCCTCGGCGGGCACGACGCGGTGGAGCCAATGGGCGCGGGAGCGGCTGCACACGAGGCACAGCAGGGCCCGCTCCTCCCGGCAGAAGAGCTGCAGCGGCTCCCGGTGCCGCCTGCAGAGGGTCCCCGGGACCCCCGGGAGCAGCCCCCGGGCAATGTCAGCGACGTGTCCCAGCTCCCGGCTGGGCCGCAGGCCCCGCTCCGGGGCCACGTTCCGGCAGCGCGGGCAGCAGAACGAGCCCCGGGAGCTCTCCCAGCAGCGCTCGATGCAGCCCCGGCAGAAGTTGTGGCCGCACGGGACGGACACAGGGTCCTGGAAGAGCTCGAGGCACACGGGACACGAGGCCTCGGCGCGGAGCTGCTCGGCCAGGCTGGGCTCCGCCATGGAGGAGGAGGAGGAGGAGGAGGATGTGCTTCCTCCGCCTTGGATGTCGGGTGGTTGGGAGTTGCTGCCTGGGAGGGATGGAGAGGAGCGGGTAAAGGGAGAGGAGGGGGTGCTTCCTCCTCTCCTCCTCCTCCTCTTTGTTTCCTCCTCTCCTCCTCACCTCTTCCTCCTCACCACTTCCTCCTCACCACATCCTCATGCTCCTCCTATCCTCTTCTTCCTCCTTGATTTTTCCTTCTTGCTTCCTCCTCCTCCTCCTCCTTGCTTCCTTCTCGCCTCCTCCTCTTCCTCCGTCTCACCCCTCCTTTATTCTTCTTCCTCTTTTTCCTCTTCTTCTTCTTTCCTCCTCTTCTTCTTCCCTTCTCTTCTTCTTCCTCCTCCTCCTCCTCGGTGCCTCTGAAGGAGCAGATGTGGGGGAGCTGATAAGGCCGGAGCCAGGGCAGGGCTGGAGCAGCGACGGCGGAGAAATCACGTGAAATTGGGGTGGGAAAACTGAAATAGAGGGGGAAATGAGATGCGGGGGGAGGACTGGGATTAAAATATGTACCGGGAAAGTGATGGAGGAAAGGTTGGTTGGGGAAGGTATCGAGGGAAGAAGGGTTGAGATTAAACATATATATGAAGAAAAATGACGGAAGAAGGGCTGAGATGTGCTGAAAGTGTCAGAGTGAGGGGGAAAAGGGAGGGAGAGGAGGGAAAAGAGGAAAAGAGGTGTTTCTGCCCGGTTTCGAACCGGGGACCTTTCGCGTGTGAGGCGAACGTGATAACCACTACACTACAGAAACGCCGTGCTACGCTCCTCGCCCCGCCGCGCTACGGCCGCGGCCCGCGCGCCGCTCCCGCGCCCCGCGGGGTCACCGGGGTCCCGCGGCCGAGGGAGGAGCTGGGGAGAACCGCAGAAAAGAGACATTTCGGGTAAAAAAAAGTACGTGCGAGGGCCCAGCGTGGGACTTGAACCGGTGGACCCGGGGTTCGAGTGCCCCGAGCTGCCGCTGAGCTGCGGCGGGAGCCCTGCAATGCCCCGCCTCCGGCCCCGCCCCACTCCGGTCCTCCAAGAGCAACGAGCTGCGTGGGTAGACAGACCCCAGAGAGGCCGTGGAGGGGTGACACCGCCCCCGTTGCGCGGCGACTGGAGCCATGTCCGGTCACGTTGCACAGAAGGGGCGGTGCCCGCACCGGAAGGCGGAAGTGCCGCGGCGCTTCCCGTCTGTGGCGGAGCCGCTGCCGGGCGAGCGCGGCCGGGGGGACCCGGCGGGCACCGGGCGGGACCCGGCGGGCACCGAGCGGCTCCTCCGGCACCGGCCGCGAGGGCTCGGGGGAGCACCGGCGCGGGCGGCGCGGGTAGCGGCGAGGCCCGGTGAGGCCTAGAGGGGCCCAGCCCGGCGGGGAGGGCCCGGGCCGGGGTGGACAGCGGCGGGCTTGAAGCCTCCGTCGGGGCCTCGCCGGGCTTTGGGATCTGTGCCGGGGCGGGGGAGACCGGAGCGGGGCAGGGGAGGGGGCGCCGCGGGAGCCCCGGGGTGGCGGGGGGCGGCTGAGCTGGGCCGGGGGCACCGCGGGGCCGGGCAGGAGCCGCGGGGGGGGCGCGGGAGCCCCGGAGGAGGAGGCGGAGGAGGAAGAGCGGCAGCAGGAGGGTCTCGCCCCCCGCCATGGCGGCCCCCGCGGCGCTGGGCGGCCCCGGCTCCCGGCCGGACCCGGTGGAAACGCTGCAGGAGGAGGCGATTTGCGCCATTTGCCTCGACTACTTCGCCGACCCGGTGTCCATCGGCTGCGGCCACAACTTCTGCCGCGGCTGCATCTCCCGGCTCTGGGCCCGCGGCGGCCCCGAGCCCCCCCCGGGCGGCTCTGAGGGCGGCTCCGAGCTGGAGGAGGATGAGGACGAGGACGAGCTGGAGGAAGACGAGCTGGATGTGGAGCAGGAGGAGGAGGAGGATGAGGCCGGTGTGGACGAGGAGGAAGATGACGACATGTGGGAGGAGGAGGAGGAGGAGGAAGCCGAGCTCTGGGAAGACCCCGCGGAGGACGAGGAGGAGGAGGAAGAGGAAGAAGCCACCGCGTGGGCAGGGGGCGCGCAGGGGGGGCTTTACTTCGGGGACGAGGACTTTGATGAGGACGTGATGGAGGAGGACGTGGAGGAGGAGGAGGAAGCGGAGGAAGAGGAGGAGGACGAGGAGGAGCAGCCGCCGCCCCCCGCGCCCCCCCGGCGCCCCCCGGTTTTCACGTGCCCCCAGTGCCGCAAGACGTTCCTGCAGCGCAGCTTCCGCCCCAACCTGCAGCTCGCCAACATGGTCCAGATCATCCGGCAGCTGCACCCGCGGCCCCAGCGCCCCGCGGGGCCTGGGCCCGGCCCGGCGGCGGCGCCCGGGGGCCCCCCCGAGCTGTGCGAGAAGCACCAAGAGCCGCTGAAGCTTTTCTGCGAGGTGGACGAGGCGGCGATCTGCGTGGTGTGCCGGGAGGCCCGCGGGCACAAACACCACAGCGTGGTGCCCCTGGACGAGGTGGTGCAGGACTGCAAGGTGGGGGCGGCTCAGGGGGAGTTCGGGAGTTTTTGTGGGGTTGGGGACGCAGGGGATCCACGGGGGACGCGGAGGGTTCCAGGGGCAGTACTGGAAGGGTCTGGCCGGACCAGTTCGGTGACGGGAGGGGGGAAAAAAGAGGGATTTGGGATATGGGACACTCTGGACACCCGAGTTTGGGAGGGGAAGGGCCAATTCCACCTTTTTTGGGAGGAAAACCAGCGAAAACACTCCAGGAGGCAGGAAAAGGGGGTGGGTTGGGGATGGATGAGGTGTCTGGGGGTCAGTTCCCAGCCTGGATGTGGCATTGGGGAGGGAAAGAAGACGAGGGGGATTTGTGAGACCAGGATTCCCCGGATCTGGGGTGCCTGAGCTCTTTCCCCTTCCCTCAGAACAAGCTCCAGAGCCACCTGGAGCCGCTCCGGAAGCAGCTGGATGCGGTGCTGAAGCAGAAATCCAGCGAGGAGGAGAAAATCTCAGTGCTGAGGGTGAGAACCGGCTGATCCCGAGGCCTTTTCCCCATTTTCTCACTTCCCAACTTTTACTCCACCAAAAACAATCAGTCCCAGGATGCTAAAATCCTGTTTTCTCGGCCTGAGGGATGGCTGAGGGGGGAGGTGGAGGATAAAAAAACTCCGTCAACTCCGATTTGATGGAATAAAGCTCCAACTAAACGCTAATTTACTGGAATTCCATCCCCATGCTCCCTTTCCCTTTGATACTTTAAAAACCTGCTTTATCCAGGACAGAATTCCCTGGTAGCCACCCCATTCCTAACCAAAACTCCTTAAAAACCTCCTCCTTTTCCTCACTTTCTTTAACCCACCCCCTTCCCTGGTCCCTGCGGCGTTCCGCGGCCGTGCTCGCGGCGTTCCCCGCGCAGATCCCGCGGTTCTTCCCGGCAGGAGCAGATGCAGGTGGAGATGCAGGAGCTGGAGGCGGATTTTGAGGTGCTGCACCGGTTCCTGGCGGGGGAGCAGGTGCTGCTGCTGCGGCAGCTGCAGGAGCGCCATGAGGCGCTGCTGGCGCGGCAGCGCCGGAACCTGGGAGCGCTGGAGGAGCGGAGCTCGGCCCTGCGCCGCCTCATCGCCGACGCCGAGGCCGCCGGCAGGCAGGACGGGCTGCAGCTGCTCAAGGTGGGGGGAAAACTGGGATTGGGGGGATGGGATGGGCTCCAGCAGCTCCAGGTCACTGGAGCTTCGTCCACCCCGTTCTTCGGGGGAAAAGGGATCCCTGGGATTGGGGTTTTTTATTCCCTCCCCCTGGGCTCCAGCTTCTCGAGGTCTTCAAAGGCTCTTCCCCACTGGAATCCCATGGGACCAGTCCAAGTCCTCATTAACTTTTTCCTATTTTTTTTATCCCCGTTTTGCACCCGGCGGCTCCTCCCAGGACATCAAAGGCACCTTCATCAGGTCAGTCATTCCCAGAGCCTCCTCAGGGTTTTCTGGGAAAACCCACCCCAGGAGCTTCTCCAGGATGGGTCAGGCTAGTGGGAATTCCTGGCAGGGACAGATGGGATTTTGGGGGTGATTTGGGATATCTGGGGGAGGAGGAAGGCTGGGAAGACACCTTGGAGCAGCTGAATTGCAATTTCCCCCTTTTTTTTCTCCCATTCCAGGTGTGAGAACATCAAATTCCAGGAACCCGAGATGGTGCCGGTGGATGTGGGGAAGAAGTTCCGGAATTGTTTCCTGCAGGATGTGGTGATGAGAAAGATGGAAAAGGTCTTCAGCAAAGTGCCCCAAGGTGGGGGTGGGGGAAAGGGAGAAAATTTGGGATTAAAGAAGTGAAAACTGGGGGGTTAAAGGAGTTGGAATTGAGGGTTGAAGGGGTAAAAATTAGTCATTTAAAGGAGTGAAAATTCTGGGGTTAGAGGGGTGGTGGGGTTAAAAGGCTGGAAACTGGGGGCTGAAGGGGTTGGAAATTGGAGGCTAAAGGGGTGAAAATTTGAAAGTTGAAGGAGTGGAAATTTGGGGTTAAAGGGATGGGAATTGGAAGTTGAAGAGGTGAGAATTGGGATTAAAAGGTGGAAAATTGGGGGTTGAAGGAGTGGAAATTTGGTGTTAAAGGGCTGGAAATCGTTGCTCCAACCCCCCACGTGCCACGACTCCCCCCCCAAACCCTTCAAACCCCCCTTCTCCAGACCCAACCCCTCAGAACCCCTCCCCTAAGCCCCCTCCCAACCCCCGCAGCCGATGTGACCCTGGACCCCTCCACGGCCCACCCGCGGCTCAGCCTGTCCCTGGACCGGCGCAGCGTCCGATTGTCCGAGCGGCGCCAGGAGCCCGCGGGCAGCGCCCGGCGCTCGGACGGCGACCTGTGCGTGCTGGGAGCGCCCGGCTTCAGCGCCGGCCGCCACTACTGGGAGGTGGAGGTGGGCGGCCGGCGCGGCTGGGCCGTGGGGGCTGCCCGCGAGACCACCCGGCACCGGCACAAGGGCGCGTCCGGCGGCTCCTCCCCGGCGCCCAAGCGGGAGATCTGGGCCGTGGGCACCAGCGGCAAGAAGTACCAGGCACTGACGGCCACAGAGCAGACGGCGCTGGCGCCCGGGGAGCAGCCGCGGCGCTTCGGGGTCTACCTGGACTACGAGCGGGGCCAGCTGTGCTTCTACAACGCCGAGAGCATGAGCCACATCCACACCTTCCACATCTGCTGCCGCGAGCGCGTCTTCCCCTTCTTCCGCATCCTGGCCAAGGGCACCCGCATCAAGATCTGCACCTGACGGGCCCGGCTGCCCCCACGGGGTGCAGGCGAAGGGGGGGCTGCACTCAGCTTCTCGCACCTGCTTCGCTCATGAGGTTCCTCCTCCTCCCCCTCCCACTGCTGCCGCTCCACCTGCGCCAGGATCCGGCGCTGCCGCCAGCGGAGCTGGGTCAGCTCGGGATGGGGAGGCCCCTTGGGAGTGGGGTTGGGGTGGGGATGGGGCAGGATCCACCTTGGAACTGAGGTTGGGTTGGGATGGGGCAGGATCGGCCCCTTTGGAGCCAGTTTTGGGTTGAATGGGGCAGGATCGGCCCCTTTGGAGCCAGTTTTGGGTTGAATGGGGCAGAACCCGCCCCTTTGCAGGTGATTTTGGTTTGGAATTGGGGTGGATTCCCCTTGGATCTGGTTCCCAGTTCAGTTCCTGGTGCTGGGAGCTGCTTCCTCCCTCTCCCAGCCATGTTCCAGTTGAATTTTGGGCCCTTCCCGGACCCCCGGGAGTTTTTCTGCGTTTGGGGCCAAATCCTCTGAGATTTCAAGCTCCCTCCTTTCCCAAAATCCGCATTTCTCAGTGCCTGGATTTTTTGGGATTCACCTGAGCCCTGCCAGCCCCAATGTTCCTGTTCTTCCCCTGCTGTTCTCCTGCTCCTCCCCTCCCTTTCCCTGCCATTTTTGGGGGAAAATCCTGGATTTTCCTCTCCCCTCTGGCACTTTACGGGGCCGGGAGGAGCCGCTTCCCCCCCCGCAGCTCTGGAGCTCCCCGAGTTGGGGATATTTATTTTTTCCCCCTTTTTATTTCCAGCCGGATCCTGTCCCACTCGGGAGCTCCCCCTGTCCTCCCCCTCACGTTTCCCTGGATTTTGGTGGATTTGGGAATTTCCTGTTGGCGTTACAGAGCTCGTTCGGGATATTTTTGGCTAAAATGAGAATTAAATGGAGATTTAGTTTTATGAAATGTCAATAATAAAGAATAAAGAAGTTGTATCCAAGGCTCCAGGTCATTGGATCCTGGGAAGAGCTATTTCCAGGATGAGTTTGGGGTAAATTACCCCAAAATCGGGGTCAGGGCCCCCCCCAACATCACCAAAACCAAGTGTGGGTCCAATCCCAGCTGCTTATTCCTCGTTCATTAATTAGGAACGACCTGGAGCTGCGTGTCCAGGTCCCAGCTCGCCCTTCTCTTCTGGAGTAACATCCAACAGCCAGGAGAAGGCCCCAAAAACACCCCAAACTGGTAAAAAATGGCACTTTGGGCCAAATTGGAGCTGCTGTGTGGCGTATTCCTCACTAACGAATATTCTAGAAATCCCCACAGCCTGGTGAGGTTTCTCATGTCTTACATTTAGCTGGTTTGGGGTTTTTTTTGAATTCAGGGTTTTTGCAGCACAGGAGGGTGAGGAACACCCCGAATTCCCATCCCAATGACGTCAGCGGCGTTCTCCTCCTTCCCGAGGTCTTGGCCCCACAGCCCTGGGTTTATCCCAGCAGGTGACACACGGTGACCCCAGCTCCATAAAGCGCCATTTATTGGTATTTTGTTTTAAAAACGTGGGACTCGGGCTCAGCGGGTGCCGATGGTCACCTGCCACACCCGCACCAGGTTGTCGGTGTAGCCAGCGAACAGGGTCTGGGGACAAGGACAGAGGTCACTCAGGGGTCACCCAGGTGGCCCCCAGGTCAATCCAAACCCCCCAGCCCCAGGTGTGGGAAGGGCAGGAGGGACCACCAGGTCCTTCCCGGGGCAGCTCCAGCTGCAGGGTCCCCAAACCCCCCCTGCCCAGGTGCCCCTGACCAAGTGAAGGGTTCCCAGGTGAGGGAAGGTCCCCTGCCCCAGTGAGGGTCCCCAGGGCCTCACCTGCCCGTCGGCCGACCAGGCCAGGGACGTGCACTGGGGCGGCTCCGCTTTGCTGCTGGTGCTGATCACCTCCTGCTTTAGCTCGTCCACGATGATCTTCCCTTCCAGGTCCTGCAGGACCAGAGAAGTGAGGAATGACCCAAGTCCCACTCGGATCCCACCTGGATCCCACCTGAGCCCGGGGCTGGCTCAGAAACAGCCTCTGGGTTTCCCCATGGAGCGGTCGGAGGCATCCGAGTGTTTCATCACAGCACGAGGGGGACCCGCCCCCCGTTCCCAGGGAGATCCCGGGGCGATCCCACAACCCCGGGGGTCATTCCCAGGAATTCCGTACCCAGATCTTGATGCTGGGCCCGGTGGCAGCGCAGAGCCAGTAGCGGTTGGGGCTGAAGCACAGGGCGTTGATGACGTCCCCCCCGTCCAGCGTGTACAGGTGCTTGCCCTCGTTGAGGTCCCACAGCATGGCCTGCCCGTCCTGGGGACACCATGGGGACACCGAGCTCCAGGAGGGCCCCACAGGGGACACAGAGCTCCAGAATGGTCTCAAGGAGCTCAGGAACAGCCCCAGGAGCTTCACGAGGGCTCCAGGAGGGTCCCAAGGAGCTCAAGAGTGTCCCCGTAAGCTCCAGGAGGGTCTGTGGGAGCTCCAGAAGATCTCAGGAGCATCCCCAAGAAGGTCCCAAGAACCTCCATGAAGATCCCGAGGACCATCGGGAAGATTCCCAGGAGCTCAGGAACGCCCCAGAACAATCCCCAGAAGCCCCAAGAGGTTCTCCTGGAGCGAGGCCTCCCCCCTCCCCACTCCAACCATGACCAATCCCAGGACCCCACAACAGGAACTGGGGCTGTGATGCAGCCCCGGGGTGTCCCTGTGTCCCCCAAACCATACCTTGCCCCCAGAGGCGCAGAGGGAGCCATCAGGGGACACGGTGACCGTGTTCAGGTACCCCGTGTGCCCGATGTGGTTCGTCTTCAGCTTGCAGTTGGCCAGGTTCCACACCTGGGGCGGGAGAAGCAGGATGAGCGGGGGCAAATCCCAGGGTCCCGGGGAGAAATCCCTCCAGGGGACCCCACGCTCACCTTGACCAGCTTGTCCCAGCCGCAGGACACGATGATGGGGTTGCTGCTGTTGGGGGAGAAGCGCACGCACGACACCCACTCCGAGTGGCTCTCGTCCTGCGGGGGAACGGCGCCGGTGGCAGGGCGGGAACGTGGCCGGAGCCCACCCAGGGCTCCTCCAATCAACGGGATTGGGGACTGCCCAGGGCTGGCCCCAACCCCCTGGGATCGGCGCAAAGCCCCCCCCAGCTCACCTGCACTGTGTACTTGCAGACCCCCAGCGTGTTCCAGAGCTTGATGGTCTTGTCCCGGGAGCCGGACACGATCTGCCGGTTGTCTGAGGAGAAGGCAACGCTCAGCACGTCCTTGGTGTGGCCCACGAAGCGCCGCGTGGTCGTCCCACTGCGGGAACGGCAACAGGGTCAGCATTCCCAGCAGGAATGGGGGGAAAAGCCCACAAACCAAGGGGGACCTCCAGGAGTGTGGGGGTAACCCAGAAACTAGGAGAAATATCCATACACTAGGAAAAATATCCAGGAACTGGGATGAAAAAAGACAGAATAATTTACTCAGTGATTGGGAATCGGATCAAAGGGGTTACAGGGAAGATGTGGGGATCGGGACAAGTTTGGATCCACGAATTCCGACCCTTTTCCAGCTGCACCCCCTGCAATGCAGCCCCGGGCACCCCAAAATCCAGCCTGACCCCTCCAGAGCTGCTTCCCCACGTCTCTCCCATCATCATTGCAGGACGTGTCGTCAGATCCCGCGGGATCGGCAGAATGTCGGGTGTAATCATCGGGAGAGGGACAGGGAGCAGCTCAAACACCCCACTCCCACCCTAAAATCCGGGATTTACCCAAATTCTGGGATGATCTGGCCCTGGTGAGATCCCAGGGCCACAAGGAGCTGTCCCAGACCTCCCAAACTTTCCGCCAGACCCCTCAAACTCACACGGTCAAATCCCAGAGCCGCAGGGAGCTGTCCCAGACCCTGAAACATCCCCCAAGCCCCTCCAAGGGCCCCCAAGCCCCCTCAAACTGACGTGGTGAGGTCCCAGAGGCGCAGGGTGCCATCCCAGGAGCCCGAGAGCGCGAACTGCCCGTCCGAGGAGATGACCACATCGCTGACAAAGTGTGAGTGGCCGCGCAGCGCCCGCTGCGGGATCCCGTAGTTGGTCTCATCACGGGTCAGCTTCCACATGATGATGGTCTTGTCTGCGGTGGGGACACACGGGGGTCACCCGAGGGACCCCCGGCCACCCCTGTCCAGCCCAGGAATGGGAGGACACAAATAAAGATAAATCCCAGCGAAGGTACGGGGAGATGCTGCTGCTTCTTCCTCGTCCTCATTCTGCTCCTGCTGCCCCAAATCCCTCCAGCGGAATTCTGGGGGGCTCCTAGCCCCTCACCTAACCCAGTAAGACCCTCCCCCCAGTTCTGTCCGTGGAGTTATCCAGACCCCCTGGAACCCCTGTGGACCCCCGCCCCCCAATTTCCCCGATGGTCTCCCCCACACCCCCTCCAGCCCTCCCCGATGGTCCCTCCCGGCGCGCACCGCGCGAGGCGGACAGGATCATGTCGGGGAACTGCGGGGTGGTGGCGATCTGGGTCACCCAGCCGTTGTGGCCCTTCAGGGTCCCGCGCAGGGTCATCTGCTCCGTCATGGCGGCGGCGAGCGGCGGCGGAGCCTGGCGGGGGCGGCGGGATGGCGGCGGATGCGCGGTGGCCTCAGCCCGGACCCGTCCGTCCCCTCAGGCCGGCGCGGGCAAAGAGAGGCGGCGCCGCTTCCGGCGGAACGGGAAGTGACGTCTCGCCGTACGGCAACATGGCGGCGTGCGTGGGCAACATGGTGGCGCCCGGTTGTGTTGTACGGAAAAGGAGGGAATTTGGGGAGGACCTCCCGGAGGATCCCAATATCCCCCAACAAAGGGTCTCAGTACCCTCCCTCCCATGGATCGCCGTATTTCCCCAGAGGATCCCAACATCCCTCCACAAAAGATCACAATGTACCCTCCAAAGGATCCCAATATCCCCCCTGAAGAATCCCAATATCCCCCTCGGGGACCCCAATCCCACTGTGGCTGGAGAGTGGCCTGGGCTGACCCTTGCTCCTGCTCCCAGCCCGAGGATCCCGTTCCCTCCATGGCCATTTCAGGATCCTCCTCCCCAGCTAAATTTAGGATCGGGATCGGTTCCAGCTCAGCTGTCGCAGCTCCTCCACAGGCTCCAGGACCCTCATCCCGGCTAAAACCCCCCCTTCCCACCCCAAAACCAACACCAGGGGAGCAGCCACGGGGCTGGTGAGTCCTTTCCCCATTCCAGGGGCTCTGGAGAGGCCAGGAAGGCAGATTTGGGGAGATTCCTGGGAATGGGAATTTCAGAGGTGCCTTTGGAATGTGGTGGGAACACGATCTGGCCCCAGCAATGAAGGGCCTTTGGTGCCTCCAAACATTCTATTTATTATCCCTGTTTTACTGCCTGAGGAGCCTGAAAAACAGGGGAAGGGTTAAAAGAATGGATCCTGTTGATTCACTAATTCATAATTAATATTGTTAATTAATTAATAATTCCATGTGGGAAGAGTTGGTGCTGCCTCCCTCGCTCCGTGTCTCTGTTTCTCCCTAAATCCCTGTTTTCATCCTGGCGTTTCTCTGTTTATATTGATGGAGCAGCATTCCCAGATTTCTGGATATTCAACTCCTCAGGGAGTTTGGGGATCGTGAGCACAAAAATGAGCACGAAAACGGCATTTTCATGATTTTCCCATCCAGCAGGGGCAGTTTGGGAAGGGAAATTCCCTCATGGAATCTCTGTCCTTGCTGGGTTGTCCGTAAGGACACAAAATCCACGTCCCTTCCTCCACCAAATCCCTAATTTTGGTTAAATTGAGCTTCAGGATGGGACACGGGAGGTGGGTTTGTCGCCCCTCATCCCAAAACCTCCCCAGGAATGGGAAATTCCTGGCCTGAAAATGGGGAATTCGTGGAAAACCGGGAGAACGCCTTCCTTGCCCTCACTCCCCTGGGCTGAAACATTCCCCATGTTCCCACATTTTCCTGGAAAACACATCCATGACCCAATTCTTCCCTTTTCCCCCCCAGGCCAACGGAGCGCCCGAAGCCAATTCTGGCTGGGAACAACACCATGATGGAGCCGGGTGGGTGAAAATGGATTTTTTTGAGGATTAGGTGCCAAATTCCAGCTCGTTTGGCCCCAAAATCCCGGTCTTGGGTTCCCAGGGGAGCCTCGGCTGCCCCCCACCCCACTTTTGCGTGGATTTTCTCAGATTTCCACACCTAAATTCCGTGTTTTGATGTTCTTGGCCTTCCTGGAGTCGGGCTCATCCCAGAATATCCACATTTAATTTAACTGGACTTTAATTCCCCGAGTTCCTCCTCTGGGAATGCCCCAGACTGACCTCGTTGATCCCTTTTTTTTTTCTCTTTTCCAGGGGAAAACACAGCTCTGGGTGAGTGATTTTCCTCCTTCCACCACTGGAATGTTCCAGACCACATTCAATCAACCCAGATCCAGCTCAGTTATGGAATTATGGGATGGATTTGATTGGGAAAGACCAGGGAAAAAACCCAAATTAATGCTTTTTAAAGACAATTCTGAGGGTGAAAACCAAAAGAAAAACCACCCAGGAGGGGCCGCTGAGGGGTGAATTCCTGGAATTATGGAATTATTCCAGTTGGGAAGGACCTTGGAAATCATCAAATCCAGCTTTAAACCTTCTTTTTGTCTCTTTTCCAGATGAATGGGACACACAAATCCGTGAGTAGAATTTTTTATTCCCCCCTCTTGTCCCAAAAAAAGCCTCAATTCCGAAGGTTTTGATGGAGTTTTGTTGGACTTTAAGGGAAATTACCGGAGGAATTTGGTGAGTCCCTCACCCCGACCCAGCAGCAGCCACTGATGGAGCCATAAAATTTTATATTTTTATATAAATTTTATTTTGGTTTTTTTTTCTCCTAAAGAAAGTGACACTGAACTGGGTAAGTGGAGTTTTGTCGAGTTGTTTTGGGGTTACTTGGCAGGTTTTTGCTCCACTGAAGGTAAAAATAGTTCCCAGATGTTGGATTTGAAACCAGGAATGAGCAAGAAATTTATCCCCAAATTTATATCAAATGTGTAAACTTGTACACAAAAATATCAATTTCTACCCAAATCTATAAATTTGCACTCCAATCTCCAATTTCTGTCTCTCTTTGGTTTCAGAGGAATGTGACACGGAGAATGGTGAGTTCCAAATTCCTAAATAAATGAAAAATTGTTATTATTAACATGCAAATTCTCCTAAATAAAGAAATTATTGTTATTAAAGATCCAAATAATGGAAGATGAAGGTCTTAAAACCCCCCAGACTCACTGGAAAAGTGATCAATAGGATCAATAAATTGGGGTAAATCTAATAAATCCAGCCAGGAGAGATTATTCCCTAATTATTTCCTAATATTGGGACTAAAATAATTACCAGGAGGGAGGAGAAGGAAATTAAACCCATTTTTCCTCCCTTTCTCCTTTAATTTTAGGGTTGAAACTGTGGCAGTGGGGGAGCGTTGGGTTTTGTCTCCATCAAATTCCCCCAGCAGGGAAATTCTCAATCCCAAATTTCTCTGTTTCAGGTGAACTCGCAGCCGAAATTGGTGAGTCCCAAACTGGATTTTCCCCAGTCCCTTCGTGTCATGTTTTAACCAATTTCCCGGGATTTATACCCATTGCTTGGAGAGAAATGTTATTTTTGAATCATAATAATTAACATTAAAAATACCTAAACCCAGGGAATCTGGGGCTGGGACAATGGCAGAACTCCTGATCCGAAGCTGTGTCGGGGCATGGGGCTGAATCCTGCTCCAAATGCCTCCGTTTTGCCCCAAATCCTGACATTTTACCCCAGAATTCCCTTTTCCAGCCCCGATGGCCCCATTTTCCCCACAGACAAGGGGCAGTTTGGGGCAGGCTGGGTTGAATTCCCAAGGAAATCCCGGGTTTATTCTCCTCTTCCCTCCCTGTTCTTCCCAGAGCACCTGACGGCCACGCTCGGTGAGTGCTTGGACTTTCCCTTTTCCCATCTTTTCCCCTTTTCCCCCTTTATTTCCCCTTTTATTGATTCCCTTTCCCTTTTCCCTCTCTCCCCTTCCCCAGAGGAGCGGGACAGGAGGATCAGTGAGTGCCTTTTCCCTTTTCCTGATGGAATTATAACCCCAGGATCTGCTTTTTCAGTAATTTTGGGATCCCCGGGTGGTTTTGGGGTTGCGCCAACCTAAAGAATTTGGGATTTTGGGGCCCCTTTTCCTCGTTCCCGTCGGTGCTGGGGATGGATCCAGACCTGGAAAAGCTCCAGATAATGTGAATTTTCATTTTTTTGGTTTCAGGCAAACTGACCTCGGACCTGGGTAAGGAGTTCCATGGATTAAAGTGAAAGATTTGGCCTTTAAAATGAATGATTCGGCTTTAAAAATTACCAATTTCTCCCTAAAATTAACAGTTGGGGTGTTCAAATGGAAATTTTTCCCTCCAAGTTAGTTTAAAATGGGAATTTTGGCCTTGAGGTGAAAATTTAGGCCTTGATCATGCAAATTATGGTTGTAAAAAATTAAAATTAGAACATCTTGTGCATTTTCAGGTGGTTTTAAGGCGATTTTTTCCTTAATAAGCCAAATTTTGAGGATTGTAGAGGGGGATGTTTCTGTGGAATAAAAATTCCCTCAAATTGGAGGTTCTGGGGTAGGAGGAGCCATTTTGGGACTTTTTGATACTTATTATTTCCTGGGTTTTCAGGTGAATTGGGGCTGGGTTCTTATTTTATTTCCTGTTTTTTAGGTGAATCCAATGCCAAACTCAGTAAGTCCAAGCCTCCCCCCCAGATGATTTCAATAGAAAATCCTCATTTTAAAGGAATTTTGGGGGGGAAATATCCCCATTCCTGGTCCAGGCACTCTGGGACCACAATGGAACTGACCCAGAAATGAAGGAATTGTTTCCTAATTCTCATTTTCCTGCTTTTTTTCCCCTCTTCTCCTCTTCTTCCCAGAGGAACGTGACCGGAAAATCAGTGAGTGCCATTTTTCCTGCTGGTTTTGGGGTAAAACCCCCTTGTTTTGGGGCAGCCAGATCCTCCTTGATCCCGTCCTGGGAAAAAACTGGAAATAAGTCAATTTTCCCCCAGTTTTCACCCAAATTTGTGTAATTCCCTCGGAGAAAAACCCCAAGTAACCACAAATCTGGTTTTTCCTCCACAGCCAAGCTCGCCGCTGAAATCCGTGAGTCCCGCTCCTCATTTTCCACCTCATTTGATGATTTTGGGCTTCAACTCCTCATTTCTGGGTCAATTCTGTTGCTTTTCCTGGATTAATCCCTCTTTTCCCTCATCCCATAGGAAGACTCACGGCGCTGCTGGGTATGGACAGCTTTAATTAACATTTTTGAGAGGGTTTACGGCTGTTTTATTAATTAGTGCTGTGGCTTAATAAAGTTAGAAATATTATTTATTACAAATAAAATTAGAAATGGAAAATCCGGTAAATTGGGAACGTTAGAAATGGAAAATGTAGGAAAATGACAAATATTCATCAGGAAAATTTGGAATATAAACCAAGACAAAATGAGAAATTTCCTTTCTTAGGGATGAAACGATGAATAAAAACAGCAGGAAATTGGAAATCTCCTTTATTGGAAGGAAAATTCAGAATGAGGGAAATTCTTGGAGCTTTTTGGCTTTGGTTTTATCCTCGGGGAGGGAGGAGGTAAAAAATGACCCCAAAATGCTGATTTTTGGTGCTTTTCCCTCCCTCTCCCGCAGCCGAGCGCGACTCCGGGCTCCGTAAGTGCCAGAATTCCCAAATTCCTCCGAATTTCATCCCCCTGCAGCTACCGGGCCCCAATCCCTCTTTTTTCGCCCCAAATTTTGGGAGTCCCACCCCTGACAGCTCCAAGTGGGAGATTTGCTGGGATTGGAGGGTTCCTCCCAGTTAGAACCCGTTAATATTAATAATAAACTAATACACAATAACACCACCCTAATAATGAATTCATATTTAATAAGAATCGAATTAATAACAATTTAATCATTACTATTTTGGTTGCATCAATAACATTTTGACGGCGTTAATGATGAAAATTCATTGTATCCACACTTAAGATCTAATGTATTCATTCTTAGTGAATATTTCTGGTAAAAATCGGTTCTCCTAATGGCTAAAATTGATCACATTAATTACTAAAATCGACTCTATTAATGACTAAGGTTGATTATATTGATCATTCTGTTTCAATTACGCTTGGACTCTATCACTGGAATTTATTCACTTTATTTCTCTGTCTTTAGGGAAGCTCCGAGCAGAGCTCGGTGAGTGATGGGGAAAAGGGGGAAGAGGAGCCAGAACACAGATTTTAATTTTAATTTTGTGTTTCCTCCAGCCAAGTGCGACGCCACCATCCGTGAGTTTGACTCCCACCCCAGCACCATGGGAACGCTGGAATCCCCCAGTTCCCCAGAATTTGGGGAGACAACCCCCCGGCATCGCGGCGCCGGCGGGGCTGAGCCTGAATTTGGGGGGAAAAGGGAAAAGGAACAGGAGGAAAACCCCATGGGAGGAGCTGGGAGGGGGGAAAATCCATCGGGGAATTAATGGGATTTGCTGCTTCCAGGAATCTTCACAGTGGAACTCGGTGAGTCCCCTCCGGCCTCTGCCCCTCGTTAATTCCATCGCTCATTAATTCATCCGAAATAACCCCAAATCCGGATCTTTTCCCCTCGTTTCCAGGCGAGCGACACACGAAAATCGGTGAGTTTGCGGCAGTTTCCACCCCAGGAAATGCTGGGGTGAACTTTTGGGGAGAAAATCCCTAATTCCCCCTCACTGGGGCTGTGGGAAAAGTGAAAATTCGGTCTCAAAATTCCTTTTTTTCCTTGTTTTTCAGGGGAACTCACAGCTGATGTGGGTGAGTTGATCCCGTTAATCTTCAGTTTGGGTGGAAATTGGGTAAAAAATTGGCATTGGGGATTATTACTGTTGTTATTATTATTATCATTATCATTATCAATTTTCCCCTGTTTTTGTTTCCAGAGGTCTTCAAGAAAAAGCTCCGTAAGTGCCTGAATTTTTAATTTCCAGGATGAAGTAATTTTTAACAGTTATGGAATAATTCATTGACAATTCCACCCCATTCTGAACCAACTTTGGAAATTCCCATTCTCCCTCTTTTCTCCCTCTTCTCTCCCTCCCAGAGCAACACGAGGCAGAACTGGGTGAGGAATTTTCCCTCCTTTTTTGGGGCATTTTCCATGAAAATCTGATGGGTTTCAGGGGGAAATCTGGATTTTCATTGAGTCTAGAGGTGCAGGTGCAAAAGCTGAAATAAATATGGATTAAAAAAATGCATCATTAAGATAAAAACTTAAACATCACTTTTAATATTCAGGAATAATAATAATTATCCCTATTTTTGTTCATTTAGAGGCCCGGGACACCCAGATCCGTGAGTACTCGGGACCAGCTCCAGGGATTTTTAGGGATGAAGGAAGCAGAAAGAATTTCTAGAATTTTTTGAATTTTTTTTTAGAATTATTTCAATTTTGGACGTTTTAAAATAATTATTTATTTTAATCCTTTTATTCCTTTAGGGGAAAATGAAGCTGAGATCAGTAAGTCAGAGATTTATATTTGTATTTATATTTATATCTATATTTATACTTATATTTATATTTGTACTTATACTTGTATTTATACTCATATTTATACATATATTTATACTTATATCTATATCTATACTTCTATTTATGTTCTATAACCATAAAACCAGTTTATATTTATAAATCTATAATGACTAAAATCATTTCTACATTGAATTGTATCAATAAATTTGGTGTCATTAGTTTTAATTAGTTTCTCTCTGCTTCCCCCAGGGCACCTGAAGGAGCTGCTGGGTGAGTGCCAATTAATTAAGGTGCAGAGAAATTATAATTAAGAGGGAATTTGGGGAAAAATATCAGCAAAATCCCTGGAGGCGGGAGGAAAATCTTGGAGGAAAAATGGAAATAATGGGGAATAATGGGGAAAAATGTTAATACGATGGTAATAATGGGAAATACTGAGTAATAATAATTAATAATGTGTTGATAACCTGGCAATAATTTCCATTTTTGTGTGCAGAGGAGAAGGAATTGGCAGCACGTAAGTTTTGGAAAATGGGAATTCTCTCCCCAAAATACGTCTGATTTAATTAGTAATTAACACGCCTCCCTTTTAAGGGTCTCAAACCCCATTTTTTAGGTCCAGATCCCAATTTTTAGGCCTCAAAAACCCAATCTTTGAGGCCTAAATTTTTGAGGTCTTATTCTTGAGGCCAATTTAAAGGTCCCAAACCCCATTTTGTTCCCAAACTCTCATTTTGGGGCACAAGCCCCCATTTCTAAACACAAAATTTACCCGATTTTGGAGTTTCCCCCTCATAAATATCCAGGATTAAAAAATAAAAATAGAGATTTTTGGAGTTAGGGGGGTGTAACTGGGTTTTTTTTATTTCCCTGACTCTAAAATTGCAGGAAATCAGGGGTTTATCCCATTTTTAATCCTTCTTCTGCTTTATTTTCAGGAGAACAGGACTCTGTTATCAGTAAGTGCCGTTGGATTTTGGGAGCAATCCCTGGGGATTTGGGAATTCACACCCATGATGTCCCTGCTGCCATTTTGGCTCAGAATTTTGGCCCAAAAAGTCCCAAAATTAATTAAATTATGTTTAAAAAAATGGAATTGAGAGGCATAAAGTCTCTGCCCAACTCAGGGGATTTTGTATTCTTGGGAAGGGAAAACACGGATCCAAAATAATTTTATTTTCCTCTTTTTAAGGAAAACTAAGGGAGGAGCTTGGTGAGTGGCTTTTATTCCGTTTCCAAAAAGGATCTGGGATTTTGGGGTTTTTTTAGGGTTTTTTTCATAATTGGATTTGGGAATATGGGATTGGAGATCACGGTGGGAGTGAATTAAAAAGGAAGTCATTAAAAGCAGCAGGAATTCCCAGGAAAAAATTAACAGGGCAATAGGGAGAATCCTGAAAAAAAATGGGGACAGGGAGGGAAAATTTGTGTCTCACCTTTTCCTCTTTTTTTGCAGAGGCACTGAAGGAGGGAGAAGTTGGTACATGAGATTGTCCTGCCCTTCTCCGGGATTTGGGGAATTCCCAGGGAGTTGGGAATGATGGAATTCACAGCAGTTGTGTTCATACAATTCATGTTTATTCTATGTTTTTAGTTTGAATTTTTAACCCTTATTTTTATACCTGTGTGGGTTTCATTTTAATTTCCGACTACCACAGTTCCTTGTTTTTTAACTCTTTTCAGGTGAACTCCCTGAGGAAATGGAAGAAGAACCGGAAGAGGAGGAAGAGGAGGAAGAGGAAGAGGAGGAAGAGGAAGAGGAGGAAGAGGAGGAAGAGGAGGAAGAGGAGGAAGAAGAGGAAGAGGAAAAAGAGGAAGAAGAGGAAGAAGAGGAAAAGGAACCAGTAGAACTGGGAGAACAGGGTGAGTCGTTCTCTTTTCCAGCACCAAATCCACACTTTTTTTCCCCATTTTCCTGCTGAACTTGGGCTGTTTCCCCAACAAATCAGTGGAAAAAATGTCACCAAAATTCCCTACTGAAAATTCCCCAATACCTCCATTTTCCAGCGTGGCCAGAAGCTGCTTTTTCCCTTTCTCCCCAGTTTTAAGGTTGAAATGGGGGAGTTTGGGTATTTGATGGTGAAGAAGGGAGGGGAGGAGGATAATGTGGGGAATCACCAGATCCCAATGGAAATTCCTGTTTTTCTCCTCTTTCCAGGCAAAGTCATGGAAGATCCTGGTATGGAATTATTGAATTTTCCTTTTAAACCCCTTAAAAAAAACCCTTTTTTGAGCATTTTCTGAGTTTTTTCGTGGCCAGAAATTAATCTTAAAGTGAATCGTAATAGTAGTAGTGGTAGTAATAATACCAATAACAATAACCAGCATCATGTCTAATAATTTTAAATCATTTTAAATTATTTTAACTTTGTTTTTTCCTTCCCTGTTTCCAGGGGAAGTCGACAAAAACCTTGGTGGGTTCAGTTCCCATTTCTGGGGTGGAGCTGAAAGGAAAAAATATCCCAAATTAACCCCATTTCCCTTTGGTTTCCCAGAGGAGCTCAGGGCGGCGCTGGGTGAGTCCAGAATTCCCAAATCCCAGGGTGGGAGGAGCAGGGCAGGATTTGGATTTAAAATTAGGGTTTTTTTTTAAATTGAAGTTTGAGATTTTGGAATTAAAATCAGAGTTTTTGATTAAAAGTTAAAGATTTTGATTTAAAATTTGGGATTTTCAATTAAAATTCAGGGTGTGGATATAAAACTTGGGATTTGGATTAAAAAACTAAGGCTGTTGATTTGAAATCTGAGATTTTCATTTAAAAGAAAGGATTTGGTTCTGACTCTAATCCCGGGATTTCCCCCCCAGGATGCGGGAACCAGCAGAGGGGATTTCTTCTGCGATAATTTCAATTTTCCTGCTTTTCTTTCCCATCCCAGGAGATCGAGACGCCAGGATCGGTGCGTGTGCCCCCTCCCCCACCCTGAAATTCCACAAATTTGGGAATTTTGGTTCATTCTGGTCATGAGCCCCATGAAACTGAGGAATTTTGGGTTTTCCTCTTCCCAGCGGAGCTGTCGGAGGCGCTTGGTGAGGGAAATTCAGGAAAAATGGATCATTACACATTTAAGATATTATTTATTATAAATAATAACACATTTGTTGTGTTCTAATGGTTGTATTTACTGTAGCTTATAAATACAAAATCTGTCATTTTTGTATTTTGTCACCGATTTTATTAAAATATTCTAGTTTATGTTCATGTTTTCTAAATTTTATTTAGATATTGGTATATATTTTGTTGGTATTTGATGTGTGATAATATTTTAAATACTGCAACTGTAACATTATCCTGGATTTTGTCCAATTTTCCACAGAACAACGGGACAGACAAATTGGTGAGTGTCCAGTTCCTCCCAAAATGGGAATTTCTGTCAGATCCCTGCGGCCCCTCATGGAAGTTCTCCCTTTTCCTCCTTTTCCAGCGGAGCTTAACACGGAGCTCGGTGAGTCCTGGGGCTGCTGGGGGAAAACTCTTCTATTTCATTAATTGCATAAATTAATTATACAGAGAAGCATTTTTATCCTGAATTTCTTCATTGATTCATTCCTTTCAGAGGAATCCCGAATAAGGATCTGTGAGTGTCCTGTCCTGGGGCTGGTTTGATTCTATTTTAATCTATTTTATTCTATTTTTTTTTTTTAATTTTATTTTTTCTATTTTATTGGGTTTTATTATATTTTACTTTTTAAATTCTATTTTATCCCCTCTTATTTCCAATATTTGATGATTTCCTGCTCTCCCTGGCAGGGTGGTGCCTCGAGGAGCACCGTGAGTGTTTTCCCCTCCTTCCCTCCCTCCCTTCCCAACCTTTGGCTCCCACTCAGAGCCGTCACCGAGGATTCCTCTATTAATTGTGTGGTTTTAGGGAAAGAGGAAGAAAAAGTGGGTGAGTCTTTGTGGGAAAGAAGGATGGAAAGGGGCAGAACTGGGGACTTTTGCCTGGTTTCATCTTCTTTTATCCCCTTTTATCCCTCTTTTTCCCCCTTTCCTCCTTTTTCTCTTTTTTCCCCCTCTTTTCCTGACATTTTTCCTCCCTCTTCCTCCTCTCCTTTCCCCTCTTTCTTCTCCTTTTCCCCCCTTTCCCTTCTCCCCCTTTCCCCCCTTTCCCCATTTCCCGTTTCCTGTTTCCTTCTCTTCTTTCCCCTCTCCTTCCTCCCCTTCTTCCCCCCCCCCCCCCCCCTTTTTCCCCACCCTCCTTCCCCTCCTTTTCCTCCCCTTTCCCCACCCCAATGCCTCCCAATTCCCAGCCCGGGTCACCCTGGACCCGCTCACGTCCCACCCTCGCCTGGTGCTGTCTCCGGACGGGCTCGGGGCGCGCTGGGCCTACGGCGGCCCCGAGCCCCCGGCGGGCCCCGAGCGCTTCACGGCCGCGCCCTGCGCGCTGGGCACCCCCGGCTTCACCTCGGGCCGCCACACCTGGACCGTGGACGTGGCCGAGGGGCCGTTCTGCGCCGTGGGGGTCAGCCGGGAGTCGGTGCCACGCCAGGGCCCGGCCTTCGGGCCCGGGGACGGCGTCTGGGCCCTGCAGCGCTGGGGAGGCCTGGGCCGCGCCCTCACGAGCCCCCCGACGCCGCTGCCGCTGCCGCGCGTCCCCCGCCGCCTGCGAGTGGCCCTGGACTACGACGGCGGCCGCGTGGCCTTCTTCGACGGGGACAGCCGCAGCCCGACACCCCTGTTCGCCTTCCCGGCCACCGCCTTCGCCGGGGAGCGCGTCCGGCCCTGGTTCTGGCTGGAGCTGGGAGAGATTTCCATCGTCCAGTGATGCCGTGGAATGCAGAGCCCTTCACAGGAGAGCGCCTGCAGCCCTGGTCCTGGCTGGAGCTGCAGGCGATTTCCGTTGTCCGGTGATCCCGGCGTTCCCTTGTCCAGTGATCCCAGAATCCCGCATCCAGTGATGCTGGGATCCTGAGCCGGGGAGTGTCCAGCCCCTGGTCCTGGCTGGAGATGGGGGTCATCTCCATCGTCCAGTGATTCCATGGAATTCCTGAGCCAGGGAGCACATCCTGGGTTCTGGGTTCTGGTTCTGCGGGAGCTGGGCTCCCTCTCCCTCATCCAGTGACCCCGGAATTCAGGGAATTCTGCCCAGGGATGGAGAGCTCAGGGAGGAGCAGGTGGTTGGAGGGACAGGAGGAGGCCCCGACCTTGATCTGGACACCAGTGGCACAAACTGGGATGGACACTGGGATGGGAACGCTTTGGGAAGGAGGGAGAATGGGATGGCAATGCTCTGGGAAGGAGGGGGAATGGGGTGGGAATGCTCTGGGAAGGAGGGAGACAGAACGTAGACCAGGATGGGAATGCTGTTGGGAAGGACTCAGACTGGGACAGGAATGTTCTCGGGAATGCTCTCGGGAAGAGCAGAGGAGGGGACAGGAATGCCAGAGCTCCACGGTCACTGCACCAGGGGATCCCAGTGAGGAACTGGGAGCTCTAATACTGGGATTCGTGGAGGATTGAGCCGAGCATGGGTGGGATCAGGGCTGCTGTGGATGGACAGACACCGTGATCCCCACCTTCCCAGCGCTTCCAGGGGTCCCTGCTGAATCCGTGGTCGTTCCCTGCTGAATCCCTCATCATTCCCTCCCTGCTCATCCGTGGCCACCAGCAAAGCCTGAACCGGTGTCCCGTGTCCCCCCAGGGGGTGACCACGAGATCCTCTCCCAAAAATAAACCCTGCAAAACTCTCTGAGACTTGGATTCCTTTCTCCAGCTGGTTTGATGTGAAACCTCGGGAATTTGGGGCCGGAAGGGACCCTACCCAAAATACGGGAGTCCGGGGGGCTGGGGAGGACCGGGGGGACCCTTGCCCTCTCCCATCCCCCTTTGCTCCCTCACTGATGAATTCGCCCGAATTCCCAAATTTTGGGTCGGATCCTGGGGCGCTGCCCTGCCCCCTCCAGGGTAGCGTGGCCGAGCGGTCCAAGGCGCTGGATTAAGGCTCCAGTCCCTGCGGGGGCGTGGGTTCGAATCCCACCGCTGCCACTGGAATTTTGGGCCCAGCTGGAGCGCGTGCGAGGGGGCACCACATCCGGAGGAGGCTCCCTCCCCTGTTTTTGGGATTCCCCAGGAACGGAACCAGGGGGACACTGGGCTCGGCATCATCACAATGAGCGAATTTCACCCCAATCCCACCGTCCCAACCCCTCCCCACCCCGGGGTCCCTCTGGAGCCCCCCAGGATGGGCTCCTGGAGAGGGGGAGCTTGTCCCCATGGGGGTCCCACATTCCCATCCCAACCCTGAGCCATCAAGTCACAACCCCACTTTCCCAAAATCCCAATTCTGCTTTATTTCACTTCATTTTGGAGCAGGGGAAATTGGGGAAGGAAGCGCGGGTTTGGGACACGCCATATCCATAAAAACACAATCCAGATGGAGTGACCCTCAGGGGAACAGAGACCCCCCCCCCCGCCTCCGGTGCCTCCACTTTGGATACTGGAATGGTTGTGGTGGTGGGAAGCTAAAAAAAGGCTTTTTAGCCTCTAAAAGAGGAGTTGGATGTACAGGAGCATCTCCAGCCCTGGGACAGGCACCAAAATTCCATCGATCCCTGAGGTGGGCACCCAAATTTTTCCATCAGTCCCTGAGGTGGGCACCCAAATTTTTCCATCAATCCCTGAGGTGGGCACCCAAATTCCATCCGTTGATCCCTGAGGCGGGCACCCAAATTTTTCCATCAATCCCTGAGGTGGGCACCCAGGATTTGTCCATCAGTCCCTGAGGCAGGCACCGAAATCCGAACGATCCCTGGGGCTCGGCACCCAACATCCAGGGCTGGGCCCCACCCGGCGGCGCCGGGAATGCCCGGTCAGGGCCGCGGCCCCTCGGGCAGCTCTTTGCGCAGGTGGGTCCGGAGGTGTTTCATGAGGGACGATCTGGACATGAAGCTCTTGGCGCAGTGGGAGCAGGGGTACGGCTTCTCGCCGGTGTGGATGCGCCGGTGGATGACGAGGCTGGAGCTGGCGCGGAAGCTCTTCCCGCACTCGGTGCAGCCGTACGGCTTCTCCCCGGTGTGGATGCGCCGGTGCCGGCGCAGCGCGGCCCCGTCCCGGAACGCCTTCCCGCAGTCCTCGCACGCGTGGCGGGGACACCTGAGGGGCCTCAGCGGAGCCGGGGGGGCGGCCGGGACCTCGGGGCTGTCCCCGAGGGGCCGCAGCGGAGCCGGGGGGGCGGCCGGGACCCCCGCGCCGCGCTCGGGGCTGTCCCCCAGGGGCCGCCGGCGGTGCGGGCAGGGCGCGGCCGCTCCGCTGTCGCCGCACTCGGGGCACGGCGCGGGCGCGGCTCTCGCGGCCCCGTCCCGGTGGGATTTGCGGTGCTTGCTGAGCGATTTGACGGCCATGAAGCCCTTGCCGCAGTCGGGGCACTCGTAGGGCCGCTCCCCGGTGTGGATGCGCCGGTGCGTGACCAGCGCGGGATGCGACGAGAGGCTCTTGCCGCAGTCGGTGCAGATGAAGCCGCCGGCGCTGTGCTGCGACTGCCGGTGCTTGCTGAGCGACTTGGTGGCCATGAAGCTCTTCCCGCAGTCCGGGCAGGCGAACGGGCGCTCCCCGGTGTGGATGCGCCGGTGGGTGACCAGCGACGCCTTGGACATGAGGGTCTTGCCGCAGTCCGGGCAGCTCAGGGCCCCGTCCAGGTGGACGCGCCGGTGCTTCTGCAGCGAGCGGGCAGACGCGAAGCGCTTGGGGCAGGAGCGGCACTTGTGGGGCCGGGGCTGGCACGGCGTGCCCAGGTGCTCCCGCAGCGCGGCCCCGCACGGGAAGGCGCTGCGGCAGCGGAAGCAGCTGAAGGGGGCCCCGCCCGGGTGGGCGCGCAGGTGGCGGCTCAGGGACGAGTCCGAGGTGAAGCTTTTCCCGCAGAGCTCGCAGGTGGGGCGGACCGGGTCCGGGGGGTCCCGCCGGGGCGTCCCCCGAGGGTCCTCGGCATCCTCGAAGCCGTCGCGGGAGCTCTCGGCCTCGGCAGCGCTCGGCCACCCGTCGTCTGCAGGGCGATGGGGGAGAAAAGGGGGGGAAAGGGGAAAAAAATGGGAGGAAAAGGGGGTTTGTGTCTAGAGCTGGCTGGGAACGGGGGTCAGGAGGGGAGCGCCGTGAAAAGGCGTTTGGTCAGCCCAAAAAAGGGCTTGAAACGATCAAAAAAGGGGTTGAAGTGCCCCAAAGGAAGAGCAGAATCACTCCCAGAAGGGGTTAAAGTGCCACAGAACGCTCGAAAAGGGATTGAAATGCCCCAAAAAGCGGCTGAAGTGCCCCAAAAGAGATTGAATCACCTCAGAAAAAGGGCTGAACCACCCCAAAAAGGGGTCGAGGTGCCCGAGAAGGGGTTGAAACGCTCTAAAGGGGTGGAAACTTCCCCAGAAGGGATCGAATCACCCCGAAAAACGGGTTGAGGAGCCCAACAAAGCACTGAATCACCCCAAAAAGGGGTTGCCTTCACCCCCCCAGCCCACGGTCACACCAGTCCCCGTCCCCTCCAGTCACACCAGTTCCCCCCAGTTCCCCAGTCCCGACCCCCCCAGTGCCCTCTAGTCCGTCCCAGTGTCCCCAATTCCCTGACACCCCCAGGCCCCCCAGTGCCTCCCCGTCCCTCACCGGAGGCGCCGGAGCCCCCCCAGGCCCCCCAGAGCCGCAGGAGGGGCCTCGCCCGCTCTTCCTCCTCCTCCTCCTCTTCCTCCTCCTCGTCCTGGCCGGGACCCCCCCAAACGCCCCCCGGGGGGGCCCAGTCGGGGGCTCCTGCGGGGGAGGGGAAAGCGGGGGGGTCAGCGGAGCCCCCCAGAGCCCCCGGGGGGAGATTTGGGGACATTTCGGGTGAGATTTTGAGGGTGTGATGGGGGGGGCGGGGGGGTGGAATTTGGGGGTAAAGGGGAATGGAGGCATGGGGAGATTTTTGGGGGGGTCCCAACCTTCCGGGGAGCCGGGGGGGCGCTCGGTGGTGACCGTGACCTCCTGGAGCACCTCGGGCACCTGGGGAGGGAGGGGGGGGAAGGTGAAAAAAGGAGCAAAAGACCCAAAATTTAAAGGAAAAAAGGAAAAACGGCAACCAAAAAGCATCCAAAACCCCGAAATTTAAAAGAGAAGAAAATAAAGAGCGGAGGTAGAAATAAATGTTGAAAGACAAAAATGGGAAATTCAACGCCCGGTACGAAATGAAATTTAAAAACCCAAACACAAACGAAATGAAAAACCCGATGAATTTAAATGAAAGAAAAGAAAGCTATGTAAAATTAAATTAAATTAAATTTAACGAGGTGAAATAAAGTGGAATAAAATAAAAAGAGACGAAATAAAGATAAAATGAAATAAAGTAAAACAAGATAAACTAATCCGAAATGAAAAAAAAATAAGTAAAACAAAATAAAACAAAACAAAACAAAATAAAATAAGATGAAATAAAAGTAAATGAAATAAAATGAAACAAGGTAAAATAGAATAAAATCAAGTGTAATAAAATGAAGCAACCGAGAATTAAAATTTTAAGAAAACTTTTAAAACCCGAATTAAGAGACCAAAACCGGGAAAAAAAAACTTTCCTTAAGAAAACGGAAAATAAATAAATAAATTAAAAAGTTCCACCTCAGGGATGCGGAGCCCCCCCCTCCAACTCCCCCAGCCCCCCACGTGCTCCCCCCTCCCCCCAGCCCTACCTGCGGCTCGGTCATGACGGGGGGAGCCCTGGGAGGGTTTTTTTGGGGGAATCTGGGGGTCTTTGGGGGGTCCCGAACTCCCGGAGAGGCTCCGGGACCTGCGGGCGCCGGGGGACGGGGGGGAGGGGGCGGCCTCGGGGGGCGAGTGACGTCATCTCTACGTCACGGCCGCGCTGGGACCCCCACCCCGAGGGAAGGTGGGCTTGGGGGGGGAGGGGGAGTTGTGGGTCCAGGCGGGAACGGTGGAGGGAGGTGGGAATGTCGTGGGAATATCGTGGGAATGTCGTGGGAATGTCGTGGGAATATCGTGGGAATGTCGTGGGAATGTCGTGGAGCCCTGCAGGGACCGCCGAGGATGGAGGAGACCCCCAGGTCCGGGAGGGGACGAACGCCGGGGATTTGGGACAAAAAAGGGGAATTCGGGTCAAATTAAAGGGAGATTTAGGTCAAAAATGGGGGATTTGGGACAAGGAAGGGAGAATTTGGATTAAAAAAGGGGGAATTCGGGTCAAAGGAGGGCGGATCCTGGACAAGAACGGGTTAATTCGGGCCAAAAAAAAGGGGGAATGTGGGTTAAAAAAAAGGGGGAATGCTGGAAAAACTCCTCCCTCCCTCCCCCCGCGCTGTCGCCAGGTGACAATGACCTCCCCCAGGTGACAATGACCTCCCCCAGGTGACAACGACGCCCGCGGGCCTGTCGCGATGGTCCATCAGCCGCTCCCGATGGGCCATCGAGCGCGGGGGGGGGAAAAATCCCAACCGAACCCCCCCCCCAAAACCAATTCTGGGTTTTTCCCTCAGTTTTCCCCCAGCTTGCCCCAGTGCGAGAGACAAACGCGGAGATTTTTAATGAATTCCCTCGGGTTTGGGTCCATCCCGCTGGGAAAAGGCGGGGGGGGAGCTCAGGGATTCCCCCCCCGGCCCCGAAAATCCCGGGACTGTCGCGCGGGGGGGGGGGGGGGGGGGGCGAATCCCACCGGGACATTCCCGGCTTTGTTCCCGAGCGAGGACCGGGGGGGGACAAGGGGGGGGACACGGAACTTTAACCCTTTCCTACCCCGAGGGGGAAAAACCCGGGATTTGGGGGGAAAAATCGGGATGGGGGAAAATAAATCGGGATTGGGGGAAAAAATCGGGATGGGGAGAAATCCATCGGGATTCCCGGGGTGTTCCCAGGTCTTGGCGAGGGAGAACAGGGACCGGTTTAGGTCAGAAAGTTGGGGATTTGGGGAATTATCCCGGCTTGCGGCGTCGTTTCTTCCCCCGGCCCCAAAACCACCCCAAAATGCCCCAAAGGGTCCGGGAGCGGCGATTCCAGCCGGGAGTTCCGCGGGCGCAGCACGGGAATTGTCGGGATTCAGTGTCGGGACAATTTAAACATTTACGGGGTATTTGAAGGGTTTGAATCCTTTATTTGACTTTTGTATTTAACGTTCTTCTTTGATTTGTAACTCAATCTTTTCTTTAATTTTCAGATTAAATTCTCTATTTATTTTTCGCTTCTTTATAAATTTTATTGGATTTTTATTTAGTGTTTCTTTCTTATTTATTTTTCGTTTAGCTTTATTCGGGTTTATATCTTTTTTATTTTCGCTTAACTTTTTGTTTGATCTCTGATTTCACTTTCTATACAGTTCCTACTTAATTTTGACTTTTCTATTTAATTTTCTAATTAAATCTTTGTTTCATCCCGAACCCCCATCTCCCCCCACCCCGGGAAGCCTCAAAATCGCTCAAAGCCGGGCACGGCTCAAGGGCGTTTATTCAGCGCGGGGAGGGCCGGGGGCGTCCCGGGGGGGTCCCGAGGGTCTCAGTCCTCTTTGCCCGGAACCATCGCCGTCCTCTCGGCCGCGGGGGGCGGGGGGGTCGCTGGAGGAGGGGGGAGAGGGGGTCAGCGGTGACCTTTGACCTCAGCCCCGCCCTTGATCCCTGACCCCCCCATTCCCCCCCGGTCATCTCTTCCTCCCGCGACCCCTCCCGTGTCCCCAGGGCCGCCCCCCTCCATGAGTGCCTCCCCCTCCCCCCGGGGGTCCCAATTGTCCCCCCCCCTCCCTGGGACACCCCCCGCACCCCCCCTGCCCAGGCGCCCTCTTGGTGCCCCCCACCCGCGGGTCCCAGGGGTCCTCCCGTGTCACTGTCCCCTCCTCCCTGGGTGTCCCCCCAGTGTCCCCTCATGGGCCCCCCCTCTCACCTCCGTGGCCCCCCCAGAGGCCCCTGATGACCCCCCAGACCCAGCGCAGGAGGTTCAGCAGACACTGGGCACCAGCACACATCCCTGGGGACAGCGGGGACATCAGCGGGGACATCAGCGGGGACATCAGCGGCGACAGGGCCGGGGGGACACAGCCCCCACCTCGTCCTGCCCCCCCGTCCCTGGGTTCTGCCTGTTGCCCATGTCCCCGTCCTTATCCCCCCGTCCCTGTCCCCGTGTCGCCTCCCTGTCCCGTCCTCATTCCCGTGTCCCCTCCCTGTCCCCATCCTGTCCCCTCCCTGTCCCCGTCCCTGCATCCCCATCCCTGCATCCCCGTCCCTGTCCCCTCCCTGTCCTGTCCATCCCTGTCCTCTCCTTGTCCCCATCCCTGTCCCCATCCCTGTCCCCTCCCTGTCCCCATCCCTGTCCCCATCCCCGTGTCCCCATCCCTGCATCCCCATCCCTGTTCCCGTGTCCCTGTCCCCACCCCGTCCCCATGTCCTCATCCCCACATCCTTCGTGTCCCAGCCCTGTCCCCACATCCTGTCCCCACGTCCCCACCCTGTCCGTGTGTCCCCACCCCCACGTTCCCAACGTCCCTGACCTGTCCCCAGCCCTGTGTCCCCATGTCCCTGTCCCCGACCTTTCCCCTTGTCCCATTCATGTCCCCATCCCTGTCCCCATACCAATGCCCCTGACCTGTCCCCGTGTCCCCAACCCTGTCCCTGTCCTGTCTCCATCCCCCTCCCAATGTCCCCCATCCTGTCCCCATCCCAATATCCCTGTGCCCAACCCTGTCCCGATGTCCCCATCCTGTTCCCGTCCCATCCCAGTGTCCCTGTCCTCCCCCCACCCGGTCCCCTCCCTGTCCCCATTCTGTCCCTGCTGTCCCCGGTCCCCGTCCCCACTCACCGGCAGCTCCGTCGGTGCCGGGGTGGCCCTGGGGCCGCCCTTAAATCCCCGCAGCCGGGGAGGTGACAGGGGCAGGTGACAGGGGCAGGTGACAGGTCGGTGACAGGTCGGTGACAGGGCCGGTGCCATCACCGGCAGTGGGGCCGGTTCTCCCGGTCCCCACCCGGCCCCGCGTGGGTGGGGGTGGCTGGGGAGGGGACACGGGACCGACACGGGGACAGGGGACACGTGGGGGACATGGGGGGGGGGATATGGGGACACTGGGGGGGACTTGGGGACACGGAGATATGTGAACATGTGGGGGAACATTAGGACACTGCGGGGACTTGGGGACACTGCGGGGGACTTGGGGACACGGAGGGCAGGGGGACATGGGGAGGCAGGGGGATGTGGGGATTTGAGGACAGGGGGACATGGGGATGCTGGGAGGGGACATGGGGACAGAGAGGGCACATGGAGATCTTGGGACAGGGGACATTGGGGGACACAGGGGGGACAAAGGGACAGGGGCTGGGAGGTCCCAGGGGGTCTCAGGGGGTCACTGGGGAGTCCCGGGGGATCACAGAAGGGTGACAGGGGGGCCACCGGGGGTCACCGGGGTCATTGCGGGGCTCCCTGAGGGGGGCCACAGGGGACTTACAGGAGGGTCACTGTGGTCACTCGGGTCACGGGACCCCCGTGTCCCTGCTGTCCCCGTGACCTTTGACCCGGAGCGGGGGCGGGTGAGTCATTTCCCGCCACCCCCGCGGGGGCGTGGTTTCCACCGGGTGGGCGTGGCCCCGGTGAGTGGGCGGGACCCTCTGCGGGGCGGGGGCGGGGCCTGCGGGGAGCGCGGGCGGGGATTGGGCGGGGATCGCTCGGGGGGCGGGGCCCGCGGGGAGCGCGGGCGGGGATTGGGCGGGGGCGGGGCCCCGGTGGCGGCGGAAGGGGGCGGGGCCTGCGTGGCGCGCTCCGGCGGGCGGCGATGGTGAGCGGGGTCCCGGTGCCGGGGGGGTTTGGGGGCCCCCCCCTCGACTCGCGATCCTCCCGAGCACCCCCCGTGTCCCCTCTCGACCCCTCCTGAACCCCCTGGCCCGCCCCGGGACCCCCCTGAGCCGCCCCGCGGCCACCGCCACCCTCTCATGTCCCCCCCCCGGGACCCCGCTGTGTCCCCCGCGTGTCGCCGGGACGCCCCCGGCCCTCCTGTCCTCCCCACCCCCCACCCCCCCCCGCAATGCTCCTCCTCTGATCGCCCCGTGCCGCTCCCCGACCCCTCCGGACTCCAGGACCCCCCCCAGGACCCCCGAGCCCCCCCGTGACCCCCCCAAAGCCCCCCTGACCCCCTCTGTCCCCCCCCCCCAGCTGTTCTACTCCTTCTTCAAGTCCCTGGTGGGGAAGGACGTGGTCGTGGAGCTCAAGAACGACCTGAGGTGAGGGGGAGGCTCGGGACCCCCAGAACCCCCCCGGGACCCCATAGAGACCCCCACAGACCCCCCCCGAACGGACCCCCAGGGACTCCTCCAGACCCTCCATAAAACTCTCCGGGAACCCCCCATGGGCATCCTCAGGAACCCCCCCGGTACCCCCAAAGCCCCCCACAGACCCCCCATAAGCCCCCCCATATCCCCCCCCGGGGACCCCATAGAGACCCCCCAGCCCCCCGTGCATCCCCCTCCCAACGCCCCCACCAAACCCCCCCTGGACCCCCCTGCGACCCCCCAAAACTCCCAGGGTCCCCCCAAACCCCCCTGTGTCTCTTCCCAGCATCTGCGGGACCCTGCACTCCGTCGATCAGGTGAGTGGGGGTCCCCGGGGGGGCCCCGGGGGGCTCTGGAGGGGCTTTGGAGAGGCCTCTGACCCCCCCTGCTCCCCCCCCCAGTACCTGAACATCAAACTGACCGACATCAGCGTCACCGACCCCGAGAAGTACCCGCACATGGTGAGGGGTCTGGGGTCCGGGGAGTCGGGGGGTGTCCGGGGGGCCGGGGGGGGTCTGGGGGAGGCTGGGAGGGCCTAAGGGGGTTCTGGGTGGGGCAGAGGGGGTCTGGAGGGGTCTGGGGGTCTCAGGGGGAATCTCAGTGATTTTGGGAGGGTCTCGGTGAGTTCAGGGGATCGGAGGGGGGGGGGGGGTTCAGGGAATTCGGGGGTCTCAGGGGGTCTCTGCTCCCCCCCCCCCAGCTTTCGGTCAAGAACTGCTTCATCCGCGGCTCCGTGGTTCGCTATGTCCAGCTCCCGGCCGACGAGGTGGACACACAGCTGCTGCAGGACGCGGCGCGCAAGGAGGCGCTGCAGCAGAAGCAGTGACCCTCCCCCAAATCCGGGGGGACCCCTCCCCAAATCCGAGGGGACGCCCCAAAATTCAAGGGAGTCCCACGGCCCATTTCCACAACCCCAATAAATGCCCGCCCCCTGCCCTGTTCTCCATGTGTGTGGCTCTCCCGGTCGGCTGGGGGTTGATTTTTGGGTGCTTTTGAGGTGATTTTGGGGTGGTTTCGGGTATCTCCCACCCCCCATTTTTCGGGGTCGCGGAGGGTTTGCACCGCCGGGCCGCTGGGGGGCGCAGAGCGCGGCGGGTGCGGCGCTCGCTCCGGGACGCTCGGTGGCACCGGAGGTTCCGCCCTCGCCAGCGAGCGCCAGCCAATGGCGGGCCGAGATGGGCGGGGCTCTGCGCATGCGCCGCGCGCGCCGCCCCACGTGTCTCCTCCCGCCGCGGCCGCCTCAGGTACCGGGGGAGGCGGGGAGGCCACGTGACCACCGGAGATTTTCCCCCCCCCCGGGACCCCCGCTGGGACCCCCCATTCTCCCTCGGTGCCCCCCAGGTGCTCCCCGAGACCCCTGCACCGACACCGCCCGGCACCGGCCCCCGGCGCTCCCCACAGCACGGCCCCCCCCGCCCACGGCCCTAAGCCTCCCCCGGGACCCCCGGAACCCACTCGGCACCCCCCGAACACCCCCCGGGACCCCCAAGCACTTCCCAGGACCCCTAAACACCGCCCGGCACCGCTTCCCGGCCCCCCCACCTGCAGCCCTGACGCCCCCGGTGACCGCCAGCCCCCCCCCCCCCGTTTTGTCCCCCCAGCCATGGCCGCCCCTCCGGTGCTGCTGCTGCCGCCCCCCCCCGCCGACGCCGCCGCCCGCCGGGTGCTGATCGCCGCCCGCTTCGGGCCGGGCCCCCCGCCGCGCGTGGAGCGGGTGCCCGGGGGGGTCCCCGCGGCCGGGACCCCCGCGCTGCCCGCGCTGCGCACCCCCGGGGGGGCCCTGCTGGGCCCCGGCGCCGCCGCGCTCTTCCTGAGCCCCCCCCGGCTGCGCGGCACGGCCCCCCCCGAGGCCGCCCTGGTGCGGCAGTGGGTGGCCTTCGCCGAGGGCGACCTGGCCACGGCCGCGGCCATCGCGCTGGGGGGGCCCCCCGAGGTGAGGGGGGGGCCTGGGGGTGACACATGGCGGGGGTACAGAGGGGCCGGGGAGGGGGGACAGGTGGGATTTGGGGGTGGGGACAGGGGCCCCGAGGTGGGGGGGGGCAGCCTGGGGGTTTTTGGGGGGTGACAAATGGGGGTGGGGAGGCTGCGGGCGGCATATGAGGGGATATGGAGGGGGGCTGGGGGGGAGGTTGGGGGTCCCTGACCCCCCCGTGCCCCCCCAGGCCCGTGCCCGGGGGCTGCAGGAGCTGCGCCGGGGGCTGGGGGCTCTCGAGGCCCACCTGAGCGGCCGCTCCTTCCTGGTGGGGGACGGCGTCACCCTGGCCGATGTCACCGTGGCCTGCGCCCTGCTGGCCCCGTTCACGCAGGTGAGACCCCCCCGAATGCTCCCGGGACCCCCAGGAATTCCCCCCCCATCATCCCTGACCCCTCCGACCCCCTGTGCCATCCCCCGACCCTCCCGTGTCCCCTTTTGTCCCCATGACCCCTCTGAGCTCCTTTCCCCCGATGTCCCTGTGACCCCCCCGTCACTGTGCCCCCCCCCGTGTCCCTGTGCCCCCCCCCGATGTCCCTCTGTGCCCCCCCAGGTGCTGGACGCCCCCTCCCGCGCCCCGTTCCCGGCGGTCACTCGCTGGTTCCTGGGCTGTGTCCGGCTTCCTGAGTTCCGGGCGGAGCTGGGGGACGTGCGGCTCTGCGGGGGGGGGGACCCCACGCCCGCCCCCCCCGGGACCCCCGGTGAGTGTGGGGAGGGGGGGCCACGGGCACGGGGGGTGGGGATTTGGAGGGGGACAAAGAGTGACCCCCCCCTTCTCGCTGTGTCCAGGGGAGCAACCCCAGGGGGTCTCCAGGGGTCCTGGTCCGGGGGGGCCGGGCCAGGCCGAGCCCCCCCCCGCCAAGAGCGCGGCGCAGCTGAAGAAGGAGGCGAAGAAACGGGAGAAACTGGAGAAATTCCAGCAGAAACAGGAGAAAAACCGGGAGCTGCAGGTGAGGGGGGCCTGGGGGGGAGTCCCTGGGGGTCTCTGGGGAGGTCCCTGGAGGTCCCTGAGGGTCCCTGACCCCCCCGTGCCCCCCCAGGCCCAGGCCCAGGCCAAGGCCAAGCCCAGCCGGGCCCGGCGGGAGCTGCAGGGGCTGCGCTATGAGACCCCCACCCCCCCCGGCTGCAAGAAGGGTATGGGGGGCTTTGGGAGGTCGGGGGGGGGGGCTCCAGTGGCATTTGGGGGTGGTTGGGGGCTCTGGGGGGGGGCTCAGAGGGGGTTGTTAGGGTGTCTGTGGAGGCTATGGGGGTATTGGGAGAGTTTGGGGGGGCTTTAGGTGGGTCTGGGGGGGGGCTTTGGGGTGCAGAGGGGGCTCAGGGGGGTACTCAGGGTCTGGGGGGGCTCAAGGGGGTCTGGGGGTGGACACGGGGGTCTGGGGGCTCAGGGGGGTCTGGGGGTGGGGTCTGAGCCCCATTTAACCCCCCCCGGGACCCCTCCCCAGATGTGGGGGGGCCCCTCCCCGAGAGCTACAGCCCAGCCTACGTGGAGGCGGCCTGGTACAGCTGGTGGGAGAAGGAGGGGTTCTTCCGGCCGGAATGTGGGGTGAGTGGGGGTCCGGGGGGGCCCGGGGGGGCCTGGGGGGTCCGGGTGCAGCTGCTGGGAGAAGGAGGGGCTCTTCCGCCGCGAATTTGGGGTTTGGGGGGGGTCCTGGGGGAGTCTGAAGGGATTTGGGGGGGAGTTGGGGGGTCCTTGGGGGTCCCCAAGCCCCCCTGACCCCCCCCATGCCCCCCCAGCGCTCCCTGGACACCCCCAACCCCCGGGGGGTGTTCGTGATGTGCCTCCCCCCCCCCAACGTGACGGGGACGCTGCACCTGGGCCATGCCCTGACCGTGGCCATCCAGGATACGCTGACCCGCTGGTGAGTGACCACTGACCCGCTGGTGAGTGACCACTGAGCAGTGGCGACCGCCGGGCACACACAGGAGTGACCACCAGTGACCACTGGGGATCCGGGGAGTGTCCCCAGTGTCCCCAGTGTCCCCGATGTCCCCGACAGGCACCGGATGCGGGGACTGACCACGCTGTGGGCACCGGGCTGTGACCACGCCGGCATCGCCACCCAGGTGGTCGTGGAGCGGCGCCTGCTGCGCTCCCGAGGGGTCACTCGGCACCAGCTCGGCCGCGACGCCTTCCTGGGGGAGGTGTGGCGCTGGAAGGAGGAGTGAGTGACCACTGACCGCTGAGCGGCTGCGCGGTGACCGCCCCCGGCACCCCAGAGTGACCCCTGGCACTGTAGAGTGACCCCAAAGTGACCCATGGAAACCCCAAAGTGACCCCCAGCACTCCAGAGTGACCCCAGAGAGACCCATGGAACCCGAGCAACCCCAAAGTGACCCATGGTGCCCCGAAGTGACCCCCAGCATCCCAGAGTGACCCCAAAGTGACCCATGGTGCCCCAAAGCGACCCCCAGCATCCCACAGTGACCCCAAAGTCACCCGTGGTGCCCCAAGGAGACCCCACAGTGGCCCCAAAGTGACCCAGCCCCTCCTGAACCCTTCCCCAGCCCCCTCCCCACCCCAAAGCCCCCCGGCCCCACAGCCTCTCCCTCCCCCAGGAAGGGCGACCGCATTTACCAGCAGCTGCGGCGCCTCGGAGCCTCCATGGACTGGGAGCGCGCCTGTTTCACCATGGATCCCGTGAGTGGGGGGCTCCAGGGGGGGTCCCGGGGGTCCCTGAGCGCCCCCTGACCCCCCCCGACCCCACTGACCCCACAGAAAATGAGCCGGGCGGTGACCGAGGCCTTCGTGAGGCTGCACGAGCAGGGCCTGATCTACCGGAGCCGCCGCATCGTGCACTGGAGCTGCACCCTGCGCTCGGCCATCTCCGACATCGAGGTACCCAAAACCCCCCCAAACCGCCCAAAAACCTGTCCCGGGACCCTCAAGACCCCCTGCAACACCCCTGGGGCTGGGAGAAACTCAGGGATCCCAAGGACTGGGCTTCCCTTCCTGCACCCAGGAGGTTTTGGGGGCGGTCTGGGGGGTTTTGGGGTGCAGGGGGTGTTTTTGGGGGTCTCACCGGAGTCTGTTTCCCCCCCCCCCCCCCCGGTGGAGAAGCGGGAGCTGGGGGGCCGCACCCTCCTGCGGGTGCCGGGCTACGAGGAGCCCGTGGAGTTCGGGGTCCTGGTGGCCTTCGCATACCCCCTGGAGGGGGCCGGTAAATGGGGGGGGTCTGGGATGTTCATGGGGGTCTCTGGGGGTCTGAGGAGGTCTCTGGGAGGGTGTTTGGGGATTCTCTGAGGGGTGTGTCTCGGTCTCTGTGGGGTCTCTGTGGGGTCTCTTGGGGTTTTTGGGGGTTCCAGGGGTCTCTCTGTCCCTGAGGGGTCCATGGGGTGACCCCCCATGCCCCGTTTGCCCCCCAGGGGAGGGCGAGGACGCCGAGGTCGTGGTGGCCACGACGCGTCTGGAGACGATGCTGGGGGACGAGGCCGTGGCCGTGCACCCTGAGGACCCCCGATACCAGGTGGGGGTGGGGCTGGGCTCACCTGGGGGGTGGGACTGGGCACACCTGGGGGGTGGGGCTGGGCTCACCTGGGGGGGGCTGGGCTCACCTGGGGGTGGGGCTGGGCTCACCTGGGGGCAGGGCTGGGCACACCTGGGGGTGGGGCTTCACCCCAAGCACCCCCTCTCCCCAGTACCTGGTGAGGGGTGGGGCCTGCCCAGGTGTGGGTGTGCCCCAAGGTGGGCGTGGCCAGGCTCAGGTGTGTCCCTAATGGCCCCGCCCTCCCCAGCACCTGCGGGGCCGCCATGTCCTGCACCCGTTCACGGGGCGGCGCCTGCCCGTGCTGCACGACCCCTTCGTGGACCCCCAGTTCGGCACCGGTGAGGGGCGGGGCTTGAAGGGGTGTGGCTTAGATGGGTGTGGCTGCTTTGGGGTGTGGCTTAGAGGGGTGTGGCTGTTGGGGGTGTGGCTTAGATGGGTGTGGCTGCTTTGGGGTGTGGCTTAGAGGGGTGTGGCTTAGATGGGTGTGGCTGCTTTGGGGTGTGGCTTAGAGGGGTGTGGCTTAGAGGGGTGTGGTTATTTAGGGGTGTGTCCCTTAATGGGTGTGGCTGCTCAGGGGTGTGGCCTGGGTGGGTGTGGTCTCAAGGGGTGTGGCCTAAAGCGGTGTGGCTTAGGGGGTGGTGGCTGGGCATGGCAGTGGTCAGCGTGGGCGTGGCCGGGCCTGGGTGTGGTCAGGGTGGGCGTGGCCGGTTTTGGGCGTGTCCTGAGCTGGCCCCGCCCCCAGGCGCTGTTAAGATCACCCCCGCCCACGACGCCACCGACTTCGAGGTGGGGCAGCGTCATGGGCTGGGCGGGGCCACGGTCATCGGCGAGGACGGCACCATGGTCAACGTCCCCGCGCCCTTCCAGGTGCGGCTGGGGGGTCACGGGGCTGGGACCCCCCGTGGGGTCGGAGGGACCTGTGGGAGGGGAGAAATGGGAGGGATTTGAGGGGTTTGGGTGAGATTTGGGTTATTTTAGGGGGTCTTGGGGCATCTGGGTGATTTTGGGGGTTTGGGTAATTTTGGGGGTATGGGCGTGGTTTGGGTGGGGATTCTGGGGGGCTGTGGTCAGTCCAGGGGGGCTCGGGGGGCCGTGGTCACTCGGGGGGCGCTGAGGACCGTATCCCTCCCATCCCCAGGGGATGCCGCGGTTCAAGGCCCGCTCGGCGCTGCTGGAGACCCTCAAGGAGCGGGGGCTGTTCCGGGGGGTCAGCGAGAACCCCATGGTGGTGCCCATCTGCAGGTGGGGGCCGAGGGTCACTCTGGGGTGGCAGGAGATGACAATGGGTGGCGCAGGTGACAGCAGGTGACACAGGTGACGCTGTCCCCCTGCTGCAGCCGCTCCAAGGATGTGCTGGAGCCTCGGGCTGTCCCGCAGTGGTTCGTGCGCTGCCAGGGCCTGGCCGGGGCCGCGGCGGCCGCCGTGCGCAGGGGGGACCTGCGGCTGCACCCGGCCAGCCACGCCCGCACCTGGTTCAGCTGGATGGACAACATCAGGTGAGACCCCACGGACCCTGCCCTGCCCCACAGCCCTGCCCCACAGCCCTGCCCCACAGCCACACCCTCACCTGCCCCATTTCTTCCCCCTCAGGGACTGGTGCATCTCCCGGCAGCTCTGGTGGGGCCATCGCATCCCCGCCTACTTCGTCACCATAAACGACCCCCGAGTGCCCCCTGGCCAGGTGGGGGGGTCCTGTGGGGCTGGGGGGGCTGCTGGGGGGTGTTATGGGGCTGGGGGATGATGTCTGGGGGTGAGCACTGGAGAGTCTGGGGGTCCCTGGGTGACATTTGGGCTCACATTTGGGTTATTCTGGGGGGTCCTAGGATGAGGACAGCTGGTTCTGGGTCGGGGGGGTCTCTGGGTGCTTTGGGGTGGCATTTGGGGGTCTCTGTGTGACATCTGGGTTTTTTTGGGGGTCCCAGGATGAGGACGATCGGTTCTGGGTCAGCGGCCGCTCCGAGGACGAGGCTCGAGCCAAAGCGGCCGCAGCCTTTGGGGTCCCCCCGGAACTGGTCAGCCTGAGGCAAGGTGGGACTGGGGGGCAACTTCGGGGGCACTGGGGGTAACTTGGGGGGCACTGGGAGGGACTGGGGGGAACTGGCAGGGACTGGGAGGAGTAGGCGGGCACTGGGAGGAGTGGGGGGGAGCTGGGGGGAGAAAGAGCGGGTCCCTGGTGGTTCCTGGGGGTCACTGCTGTTCCTGGTGGTCCCTGGTGGTCACTGGCGGTCACTGGCGGTCACTGGTGGTCACTGTTGTCCCTGGTGGTCCCTGGTGGTCACTGGTGGTCCCTGGCGGTCACTGGCGGTCACTGCTGTCCCTGGTGGTCCCCGGTGGTCACTGGTGGTCACTGGCGGTCACTGCTGTCCCTGGCGGTCACTGGCGGTCACTGGCGGTCACTGCTGTCCCTGGTGGTCCCTGGCGGTCACTGGCGGTCACTGCTGTCCCTGGTGGTCCCTGGTGGTCACTGGCGGTCACTGGCGGTCACTGCTGTCCCTGGTGGTCCCCGGTGGTCACTGGTGGTCACTGGCGGTTACTGCTGTCCCTGGTCAGACGAGGACGTCCTGGACACCTGGTTCTCCTCCGGCCTCTTCCCCTTCTCCATCTTCGGGTGGCCTGACCCGGTGAGGGGGGGCTCGGGGGGCTCTGGGGGGTCGCGGGGGGGTTTGGGGGTCCCGGTCTCATTTCTGGGGTCCCCTCAGACCCCCGACCTGGAGCGGTTCTACCCAGGGTCGCTGCTGGAGACCGGACACGACATCCTCTTCTTCTGGGTGGCCAGGATGGTGATGCTGGGGCTGGCGCTGACCGGGCGGCTGCCCTTCCGCGAGGTGGGCCCCGAAACACCCCAAAATAACCCCAAAACACCCCAAAATAACCCCAAATTTCTCCTGGGACTCCCCCAGGTGTGTCCCCATCCTGTCCCGCAGGTGTCCTTGTCCCCTCCACCTGTGTCACCTGTCGCCACCTGACCCTGTCCCCGGGTGTCACCTGTCCCTGTCCCCCCCATCCCCCAGTGTAGCTCCATGCCCCAGGTGTGTCCCTGTGCCCCACAGGAGCATCACCTGTCCCCAGGTGTCACCTGTCCCCTCCCCCCCAGGTGTACCTCCACGCCATCGTCCGCGACGCCCACGGGCGCAAGATGAGCAAATCCCTGGGGAACGTCATCGACCCCCTGGACGTCATCGCGGGGGTGTCGCTGCAGGTTGGACCCCAGAACCCCCTGACCCCCCCCCAAAAAGCCCCCCCAAGCCCCCCGGGGGTGTGGGGGTCCCCGGTAACCCCCCCGTGCCCCCCAGGAGCTGCACCAGCAGCTGGAGAGCAGCAACCTGGACCCTGCGGAGCTGGAGCGTGCCCGGGAGGGGCAGGTGGGGCTCTGGGGGGAATTTGGGGGGTCTGGGGGGATTTAGAGGCGACTTGGGATGATCCTGGGGGGATCTTGGGGGATTTGGGGGGATTTGGAGGAGATTTGGGGGAGTCTGGAGGGTCCTGTGGAGGGATCCAGGGGGCTCCAAGGGACAGTGACGGACACTGGGGGGGGCTTGGGAGGGTCTGGGGACTGCTGTGGGGGGAGGGGGGCTGTGGGGGGTCCCGGGAGTATTTTTGGGGGTCTTTATCCCCTCCCGGAGTGACCCCCTCCCCCCCTTCTGCCCCCCCAGAAACGGGACTTCCCCGAGGGGATCCCCGAGTGCGGCACGGACGCGCTTCGCTTTGCTCTCTGCGCCTACACGGCCCAGGGTACGTGAAACCACCCCAAAACCACCCCAAAAACAGCCCCCAAATCCACCTCTGCGCCTACAGGGCCCAGGGTACCCCAAAATCACCCCAAAACCACCCCCTGACCGCCCCGTGTCCCCCCCAGGCCGGGACATCAACCTGGACGTGGGGCGGGTTTTGGGGTACCGGCACTTCTGTAACAAGGTCTGGAACGGGGCCCGCTTCGTGCTGCGGGCGCTGGGAGAGGGGTACCGGCCCCCCCCCGCCCCACAGGTACCCCCCGAGACCCCCCCAAACCCCTCCTGACCCCCCCCAGCCCCGTGGGAGCCCCCAGTCCTCACCTGCGGGGAGGGGACCTCGATGATGGGGCTGAGACCCTCCCCCCCCCATGGGGTTTGCTGACCCTTGGGACCCCCCTCCGTGTCCCCCTGACCCCCCGACCCTCATGTCCCCAATGTTCCCATGTCCCCCTGACCCCCCGATGTCCCCCTGGTGTCCCCAGCGTTCCCATGTCCCTCTGATCCCCCTGGTCCCCCATGTCCCCGATGTCCCCCCAATGGTCCCGATGTCCCCCTGACCCCCTGACCCTTTGATGTCCCCCTGACCCCCCGCGTCCCCGATGTCCCCCTGACCCTCTGATCCCCCATGTCCCCAATGTTCCTGATGTCCCCCTGAGCCCCCATGTCCCCAATGTCCCCTCGATGTCCCCCGATGTCCCCCCAATGTCCCCGATGTTCCCGATGTCCCCCTGATCCCCCTGACCCCCCGCGTCCCCGATGTCCCCCCAATGTCCCCCTGACCCCCCGCGTCTCCGATGTCCCCCCAATGTCCCCCTGACCCCCTGATCCCCCTGGCCCCCCGATGTCCCCGATGTCCCCCTGACCCCCCGACCCTCATGTCCCCAATGTTCCCATAACCCCCTGATCCCCCTGACCCCCCAATGTCCCCCCGATGTCCCCAGTGTTCCCATGTCCCTCTGATCCCCCTGATCCCCCATGTCCCCGATGTCCCCCCGATGTTCCCAATGTCCCCCGACCCCCTGATGTCCCCAGTGTCCCCCCGATGTCCCCCCGATGTTCCCGATGTTCCCGATATCCCCCTGATCCCCCTGACCCCCCGTGTCCCTGATGTCCCCCCAATGTTCCCATGACCCCCTGACCCCCCAATGTCCCCCCAGTGTCCCCGATGTTCCCGATGTCCCCAATGTCCCCCTGATCCCCCTGACCCCCCGCGTCCCCGATGTCCCCCCGATGTTCCCAATGTCCCCCGACCCCCTGATGTCCCCAGTGTCCCCCCGATGTCCCCCCGATGTTCCCGATGTTCCCGATATCCCCCTGATCCCCCTGACCCCCCGCGTCCCCGATGTCTCCCCGATGTCCCCCCAATGTCCCCCTGATGTTCCCGATGTCCCCTCGATGTCCCCCCGATGTCCCCGTGCCCCCTGACGGCTGTCCCTGTTCCCAGGAGGGCTCCGGGGGTCCCCGGGGGGCTCTGGCCGAGCGCTGGGTGCGGAGCCGCCTCAGCCGGGCCGTGCAGGGCTGTGGGGCCGCCCTGGGGGGCTTTGACTTCCCGGGGGCCACCACGGCCGTGCACGGCTTCTGGGTGTACGAGCTGTGCGACGTCTACCTGGTACGGGGGGTCCTGGGGGGTCCTGGGGGGGTACAGGGGGCTGTGGGGGCATGGCTGGGCTGCGGACAGGGGGGCTCAGGGGGATTTGGGGTGCTCACGGGGGGTCCCTGGGGATTTCTGGGGGTCCCTGGGGGTTATTTGGGTTATCTGGGGGTTATTTGGGGTCCCTGAGGGTCTCTGGGGGGTTATTTGGGGTCTCTGGGGGTCTCTGGAGGTCTCTGGGGGTCATTTGGGTTATCTGGGAGTCCCTGGAGGTCTCTGGGGGTTATTTGGGGTCCGGGGGGGGTCTCTGGGGTTATCTGGGGGTCTCTGGGGGTCCCTGGGGGGTATTTGGGGTCCAGGGAGGTCTCTGGGGTTATTTGGGGTCCCTGGGGGTCTCTGGAGGTCTCTGGGGGTCATTTGGGTTATCTGGGAGTCCCTGGAGGTCTCTGGGGGTTATTTGGGGTCCGGGGGGGGTCTCTGGGGTTATCTGGGGGTCTCTGGGGGTCCCTGGGGGGTATTTGGGGTCCAGGGAGGTCTCTGGGGTTATTTGGGGTCCCTGGGGGTCTCTGGGGGTCCCGGCCCCCCCTGACCCCTTTTCCCCTCCCAGGAGTGTGTGAAGCCGGTGCTGGCCCGAGCAGCCCCTGCCCAGCCCGGGGGGGTCCCGGGGGGTCCCGAGGGGGAGGGGGAGGGGCACGGCGGGGACGGCGATGAGGACGAGGAGAGAGGTGAGGGGGGGGAGGGGAGAGCCGCGGTCATCCGCCCGGGCTGGGGGGTCCGGGGGGGGTTCTGGGGGGCCCTGGGTGGTTTCAGGGGGTGCCGGTGACGATGGTGACAATGACGAGGTGCCCCAGGTGACCGGAGGGACCCCCCCTGCCTGGCCGGGGGGGTTTGGGGGGTGTCTGTTCTGGGGGGGGGGGGGGGGGTTTGGGTGGAATCCCGGGGGATTTGGGGAGGTTTGGGAGGGTCCTGGGGGGGTTCCGGGGGTGCCGATGACGATGGTGACGACGGTGACGCTGTCCCAGGTGACGTGGAGGCCGTCAGGGACACGCTGCTGACCTGCCTGGACGCGGGGCTGCGGCTCCTCGCCCCCTTCATGCCCTTCCTGGCCGAGGAGCTCTGGCAGCGGCTGCCCCCCCGCGCCCCCCCCGCGCCCCCCAGCATCTGCCTGGCCCCCTTCCCCGAGCCCGAGCAGGTGCGGGGGGCCGGGGGGGGTCTGAGGGGGGATTTGGGGTCCTGGGGGGGCTCTGGGAGGGGCTCAGTGGGGTCCTGTGGGGATGAGGGGGAAGTTGGGGGTCCCGGGGGTAATTTGAGGGTCCCGGGGGGGAGGGGGGGCTCTGGCCCTGACCCCCCAATTTCCTCCCCCCAGTTCTGCTGGCAGGATGAGGAGGCTGAGGCCACCATGGAGTTCGTGCTGGGCATCGTCCGGGCGCTGCGGAGCCTGCGGGCAGCACACGGGCTGACCCGCCAGAGACCCCCCTGTACGGCCCGGGGGGGCCTAAATGGCGTTTGGGGGGTCCTGGGGGGGCTCGAAGGGGGTTTGGGGGGTACTAGGGATGCTTAAAGGGGGCCTGGGAGTAGATTTGGGGGGGTTCTCATTGGGGCAGGGGGCTCCTGGGGGGCGTGGGGGGGTCCCGAGCAATCCAAGCCATGTTTGGGGTCACTGAAGGGGGGCTGGGCAGTGGGCGGGGGGGGTTCCAGGTGGCTTTGAGGCCCCTCCAGCCCCCGCCAAAGCCCCCCGGAGTGGGGCAGGGTGGGCAGTGGGGGTCTCTGGGGGGTCTCTGGGGGGTCTCTGGGCTCCCACCCCCCTGACCCCCCCCGTCCCCCTAGGTTTCCTGCAGTGCCCCGACCCTGCCTGGGGGTCCCGGGCCCGGCGCTACCGGGGGCTCCTGCGGGCGCTGGGGGGGGTCGGGGCTGTGCGGCTGCTGGGGGGGGGCGAGGGGCCCCCCCAGGGCTGCGCCGTGGCCGTGGCCTCTGACCGCTGCACCGTCCACCTGCTGCTCAAGGTGGGTGCCCCGTGACGTCACCACACCACCCCCCCATGACGTCATCATTGCAATGACACTGTTTTGGGGGGGTTTTGCCCATTTTAGGGTGTCGTGGACCCCCCCAAGGAGCTGTCCCGGCTGGGGGGGCGACGGGAGGAGCTGGAGAAGGCCCTGGAGCGGCTGCGGGAGCGGCGGGGGGGCCCCGGCTACGCCCAGAAGGTGCCCCCCCACGTGCAGGAGGCCGACGCGGCCAAGGTGAGCCCGAGGGGCTTGGGGGGGCTCAGATGGAGCATCGAGGGCTGGGGGAGGCCTTGGAGGGGGGTTGGGTGGATCCTGGGGAGTCCTGGGGGTCTCAGGAGGTGCTGGGGGGGCTTGGTAGGCTCGGGGGGTCCCAGGGGGGTCCCGGGGGGTCCCGGGGGGGTCCCAGCCCATGTGTGTCCCTCCCACAGCTGACCCAGCTGGAGTCGGAGCTGCGGAACGTTCTGGAAGCCGAGGAGCTGATGAGGAAAATGCTGTGACACTCCCCCCCCCACCCCCCCCCAGCCAGGACCCCCTCAGGACCCCTCCCCACTCCCCCTGAGCCCCCCCCCCCCAATAAAGGCGTTCATGGACCGGTCCCGTGCTGACGTCACTGGGGGACCCCGCGGGGGGCGTGGCCTGGCAAAGCCCCGCCCCGGGGCGTGTCCAGTTTAATGAGGGGGCGTGGTCTCCGCTGGCCCCGCCCCCGCCCCGCGCGGACAATGAGGGTGGGCGTGGCCGCGGGGTATTCTGGGATCGGGGCGGCCGCGGGTAAGGGGGGTCCGGGGGGTCCCGGGGGGTCCCGGGGGCGTCGGGAGGTCCTGGGGGGGCGGGGCTCGGGGGCAGCAGCGGGGGGCGCTCGAGGAGGGGCCCAGGGGTCTTTGGGAGCCCGTGTTCCTGGGTTGGGGTCCCGGGAGGGCTTTGGAGGGGTCCCCGGGGCGACTTTGGGGGACTCCGGGGGTCCCTGTGGAGTCTCGGGGGTCCGGGGGGGCTCTGGGGTGGTGTGGGGGTCGCGAGGGGTCCCTGCGGGTTCCGGGGGGCTCGGGGGGCGTTGAGGGGCTCGGGGCGCCCCCGGCTGCTCCTGGGGGTGTTGGTGGGGCTCGGGGGGGGGGCGGGCGTTTCCCCCGTTAATTAGCGCTAATGAGCCCCCGTTAATCAGCGGCACTGCCCCCCCCCCCGCAGCTCCGGCAGCACCGAGGCCGAAGGCTCCGCCCGCCCCCTCCTCCTCCTCCTCCCCCGGGCGGGGGTCCCGGTGAGACCCCCCCAAACTCCCCCTGACCCCGACCCCAAACCAGCCCCGCCCGTCCGGGGGTCCCGTGCGGGGGGGTCCCGTGCGGGGGGGTCCCATGGCTGAGCCCTTCGGACACTTCACCCACGCCCTGATCCGGGCGCTGCCCCCCCCGGGGGACCCCTGGGAGGAGGCGCTGGGGGTCGCGGCGCCCCCGGGGCCCCCCCCGGACCCGGCCAAGGCGCGGCGGCAGTGGGGGGTCCTGGGGGGGGTCCTGCGGCAGCGCCTGGGGCTGCAGGTCCTGGAGCTGCCCCCGGCCCGGGGGGGGCTCCGGCCGCTGCTGCTCGAGGAGCTCGTGGTGGTGCAGGGGGGGACGGCGCTGCTGACCCGGCCGGGGCCCCCCCGCCGCGAGGAGGTACCGGGGGGAGATCTCAGGGGGCTGCGACCCCCGGGGGGGAGGGGGCCGAGGAGCTGTGGGACCCCCGGGATGGTGGGGGTGGGAATCGGGGTCCTTTTGGGGTGGGGGCTGGGCCGGGGGGCTTTGTGGGCGCAGAGGGGGGGTCGTGGCTGATGTTCCCTCCCCCCCCGGTGACGCCCGCTGTCCCCCCAGCTCGGGGGGCTCCGGGAGGTGCTGGAGCAGCTCCAGCTCCGGGTGCTGTCGGTGACGGACGAGGGGGCAGCGCTGGACGGGGGGGACGTTCTGTTCACCGGTGAGTCTGGGGGACCCCCCGACCCCCCTGGGACACCCACGGGAGCCCCTGGGACCCTCCAGGGTCCCAACCGCCCCCTGCTCCCCCCCCCCCACCCCCCCCAGGCCGGGAATTCTTCGTGGGAATCTCCCCCTGGACCAACCTGCGCGGCGCCGAGGCCGTGGCCGACGCCTTCAGGGTGAGACCCCCGGGGGGCTTTGGGGGTTTAATGGGGTGGTCCCAGGGTTTTTGGGGTTTCCAGGGGGTCCTGACTCCCCCCTGTGCCCCCCCCCCGCAGGACTTCACGGTGTCCACGGTGCCGGTGGGGGGCGGGGGGCGGCTGAAGGGGTTCTGCAGCATGGCCGCCCCCCAGACCATCGCCCACGGCAGCAGCGACGGCGCCCGCAGGGCCATCAAGGTGGGGGACAACGGGGAGGGGGGGGCACTGCGGTTTTGGGGATAAAAATCCCAGTTTGGGGGGGGAACCCAGTTTGGGGGAGGGCTCGAGTTGGGGGCTCAGGGTTTGGTGGTCAGCGGGTCAGTTTGAGCGGTGTGGGGGGACAAGGGGCCAGAGGGGAACACAGGGGGGTTCAGGGAGTGGGGTTTGGGAGGTCAAGGGGTCAGTTCTGGGGGTCAGTTTGGGGTGGTCAGAGGGTCAGTTTTGGGGTGGTTTTGGGGGATCTGAGGGTCAGTTCTGGGGGTCAGTTTTGGGGTGGTCAGAGGGTCACTTTCGGGGTGGTTTTGGGGCATCTGAGGGTCAGTTCTGGGGGTCAGTTTGGGGTGGTCAGAGGGTCAGTTTTGGGGTGGTTTTGGGGGATCTGAGGGTCAGTTCTGGGGGTCAGTTTGGGGTGGTCAGAGGGTCAGTGTTGGGGTGGTTTTGGGGGAGCTGAGGGTCAGTTCTGGGGGTCAGTTTGGGGTGATCAGAGGGTAACTTTTGGGGTGGTTTTGGGGGATCTGAGGGTCAGTTCTGGGGGTCAGTTTGGGGTGGTCAGAGGGTCACTCGTGTCCCCCCCAGGCCATGGAGCAGCTCTCGGACCACCCCTACTCCCGGCTGGCACTGCCCGATGACCCCGCCGGGAACTGTCTGTTCACGCGGCCGGGGGGGCTCCCGGGGGGGGTCCTGGTGCACCGGGGGCCTGAGGAGTTCCCGCAGAGCCAGAAGGTGGGCGTGGCCGGTGGGCGTGGCCGGTGGGCGTGGCCAAACAGGGTGGGGCTGTGGGTGTCGGCGGGGGGATGGGGAGGAGCCGTTTTAGGGCGTGGCCATGCCCTGAGGCCCCCCCCGCCCCCCCAGGCGTTCCAGAAGGTTCCGGGGGTGTCGCTGGTGCCGCTGGACCTGAGCGAGGCCGCCAAGGCGGGCGGGGCCCTGAGCTCCTGCTGCGTCCTGCTGCGTGCGCGGCCGGCTGGGCGGGGCCGGCCCTGACCACGCCCACTGACCACCCCCCATTCCCAGAGATCCCACCTCCCATTTTGGGGGTGGGGCCACACAGAGGGCCCCTCCCCCACCCCATTTTTTAGCCCTGTCTTCCCCCCCCCCCCCCCCCCCCCCCCCCCCCGGCCGCCGCCCCTCCCCCCTCTGCCTTAAGGAGGCGTCCGGGACTAAATAAAAAAAAAAAAATTTCCTTTTAATTAATTCCTTAATTAATGAGTCATTACCTCTGCGGGTGGGGGAGGAGCAGAGCGCGTGCAGGGTGGGGGAGGGGCGGGGTGGGGGAGGGGTCACAGCACCCAGGGCAGGCGGAAGGCCTGGGGGGGGAGGGGCGTGCAGTGCGAGGCCTCGAAGTTCTGCAGGTGCTTCTGGGCCTGGGGGAGGGGCAGGGGGTGTGGTCAGGGCCTGGCCACGCCCCTCAAGCCACGCCCCCCCCCCAAGCCCCGCCCCCACTCACCAGGTACAGCGCCAGCTGCCGGCGCTGGGCGGGGCTCAGCTCCTCACCTGCGGGGGCGGGGCCAATGTCAGGGGTGGGGCCAGCCTGGCCACACCCAGGGCCACGCCCAGCTCCTGACTGGTTGCCCAGCCCAAGCCCCTGGTCCCACCCACCCCTGCCACGCCCCCCCCTCCCATTGGCCGATCCCGGCCCCGCCCCGGCCCCGCCCTGACCCAGGCTCCAGGGGAACGGGGGGCTCCGGTCGCCCGCGAAGGCCTTGAGCTGCTCCTGGCACCAGCCCTCGTCGGGGGCGCAGCCGCGGAGAACCGAGCCTGCCGAGAACGGGCGGTTCGAACCCAAAAACGGGACTTGGAACCCAAAACTGGGGAGTCAGAACCCCGAAAGGGGGGGCCAGAGCCCAGAAGGGGGGGGGGGGGTCACACCCGGGCTCGGGGCGGTCACTCACTCTCCTCCTCGGGGGTCGCGGCCTCCAGCCACTCCCACACCGCCCGCAGCCCCTCGTCCGCCATGACCTTGGGGTACCTGGGGGGGATGGGGGGGGTCAGAGCCCCCCAGGGACCCCCAGAGCCCCCCAGGACCCCCAGAGCCCACCAGGACCCCCCAAACCACCCTGAGACCCCCAAACTCCTCCAAATGCCCCCCCGCCCACACCCCACAGATCCTTCCTAGAACCCCCCAACCTCCCCCCAATCCTGCCCCAGACCCCTCCAACCTCTCCCGGCCCCCCCAGGACCCCCCAAACACCCCCCAGGACCCCCCAACCCCCCCCCCAGGCCCCCCATTTCCCCACCGGTGCTGCAGCAGCTTCAGCAGGAGGTCGTTGCCGCGGTTGGACGCGATGTCATCGGGGACCCTGCGGGGCGGGGGGGGACACGGGGGAGTCAGGGGGATTTGGGGGGGTCCTGGGGGGGGTTTTGGGGGTCCCAGGGAGTCTGGGTGGGGGGCTCACGTGGTGGTGATGATCTCATCCTTCGTCCTCCGTACCAGCAGCACCGGGCCCTGGTACCTGGGGGGGGGAGGGGGAGAAGGGGGGTTTGGGGGGGTCCCTGACACCCGGGGGGTCCTGGGGGGGTTTGGGGGGGTCCCCAGAGAGCAGGGGAGGGGCAGCCCCGTACCTGCAGAGCTGCTCGGCGTTGTTGAGGTTCAGGTGCTCCCTCACCGTCTGCGTCACCAGGTCCCCTGGGGGGGGAAGAGTTAGGGGGGGCTTGGGGGGGCTCCGGGGGGGTCTGGGGGCGGTGGGTGGAGGGGCACTCACGCCAGCTCCGGGGCAGCACCTTCAGGGCCAGGGGCACGAGGTCGTCGAAGGAGGCGTCCAGCACCAGCCCCCCCACGTCGGGGTAGGACATGGCGGCCCAGGTGGCTGGGGGGGCCGAGGGTCAGCGGGGACCCTCGGGGGCCCAGGACCCCCCCACGGAGCCCACAGAGTGCTGGGGCCCAGCTCTTGGTCACCAGAGCCTCCTCCCAGCGCTCCCAGTGCCCGCTCCAGTTCCTTCCCAGTACCCTCAACCCCGACCCAGTGCCCTGAACCCCCTCCCAGTGCGCTCCCAGTGCTCCCAGTGCCCTGAACCCCCTCTCAGTGCGCTCCCAGTGCCCCCCAGTGCCCTGAACCCCCTCCCAGTGCGCTCCTAGTGCCCCCCACTGCCCTCCCAGTGCTCCCAGTGCCCTGAACCACCTCCCAGTGCCCCCCAATGCCCTCCCAGCGCTCCCAGTGCCCCCCAGTGCGCTCCCAGTGCTCCCATGACCCCCAGTGCTCCCAGTGCCCTGAACCCCCTCCCAGTGCGCTCCCAGTGCGCTCCCAGTGCCCCCAGCGTACTCCCAGTGCTCCCAGTGCCCTGAACCCCCTCCCAGTGCGCTCCCAGTGCCCTGAACCCCCTCCCAGTGCCCCCCAGTACGCTCCCAGTGCCCTCCCAGTGCTCCCAGTGCCCTGAACCCCCTCCCAGTGCCCCCCAGTGCGCTCCCAGTGCTCCCATGGCCCGAGGTGCTCCCAGTGCCCTGAACCCCCTCCCAGTGCCCCCCAGTACGCTCGCAGTGCCCTCCCAGTGCCCCCCAGTGCTCCCAGTGCCCTGAGCCCCTCCCAGTGCCCGGTACCGGTGAAGCCCCCGATGGACCAGGCGTACAGGACGATGTTCGGGGGGGCGAAGTTGAGGTGCTGCAGCGCGAAGCGCATCACCACGTCCATGGCGTTGGCCTCGCTCTGGGGCAGGGGGACGCCCTGCGGGGGGGTCAGCGGGGTCCCCAAATCCCCCAAAACCCCCTGAACCCCCCCTGAAATCGCCCACCCCCGGGGGACCCCAAACCCCCCCCCAAACCCCCATAAACGGCACCCCCACCTGACCCCATCTGTGGCACGCTCTGGGTCCTGCAATGGGGGGGTCAGGGGATCCCCAAAATCCCCCAAATACCCCCCCCCAAATCCTTCAGACCCCCTGGGACCTCCCCAGACCCCCCGGTACCCCCCGAACTCACAGTGCTGCCGCCGAAGCCGGGGTGGTTCCAGCCCAGGACTGAGTACCCAGCTGGGGGGGGGACACGGGGGGGTCACGCTGGGCCCGGGGGGCTTCAGGCCCCAAAAATGAGGGGGAGGGCCCAAAGCAGCAAAAACCCCCCAAAGACGTGCAAAGATCTGAGTGAGACCCCCCCAGAACGAGGTGGTGCAGCCCAGGGACCCCCCAAATCCAACCCTCCCCCAAATTCAAACCCCCCCAAATCCAACTCCACCCAAAAACCCAATCCCCACCCCCCAGAACCACCCCGGGACCCCCAAAGAAGGGGAACCCCCACCCAAGCACCCCCAACACAAATGGATCGACCCAACCCCCCCCAAATCCCACATGGCTCGCCCCACCCTGGCCTTCTGTGGGGTCTGGGGGCTTTGGGGGTCTCAGAGGGAATTTCAGGGGTCCCTGAGTAGTTTTGGGGGCCCCGGGGTGGTTTGGGGGTCCCAGGGGAGGTTTTGGGGTGCTGGGGGAGGTTTGGGGTCCCAGGGGAGGTTTTGGGGTCCCAGGGGAAGTTTTGGGGGTCCCAGGGAAGGCCTTGGGGTGCTGAGGGAGGTTTGGGGGCCCCAGGTGAGGTTTTGGGGTGCCCAGGGAGGTCTGGGGTCTCAGGGGAGGTTTTGGGGGTCCCAGAGGACGTTTTGGGGTCCCAAGTGAGGTTTTGGGGTGCCGAGGGAGGTCTGGGGTCTCAGGGGAGGTTTTGGGGTCCCAGGCGAGGTTTTGGGGATCCCGCAGGAGGTTTTGGGGGTCCCAGGGGAGGTTTTGGGGTCTCAGTGGAGGCTTTGGGGGTCAAAGGTGAGCTTTTGGGGTCCCTCTCGTACCCTCCAGGGGCGTGGACAGACACCCGACCTCGTAGAAGCCGGCGTTGCCCTCGCAGCAGATCACCTGGGGGGGACATCGGGGCCGCGTGGGGGGGACGCTGTGGGGTCAGAGCCCCCCGGGACCGCCCCGAACGCCCCCGGGCCCCCGAGGCCTCACCAGGGTGTCCCCGCGGGGGTCGCGGCCGCGCCGGTCGATGACCATGGCGTCGATCTCGTTGCCGTCACAAGCCACCAGCTTGGCCCGCTGGCCCCCGAACTGCGGGGACACGGGGGGGACAGCGGGCTCAGGGGGCAGTTTTGGGGTCTGGGGGGTTGTTTTGGGGTTTTTTTTGGTAACTCAAGGTTAGCGGAGTCACTTTGGGGTCGCTTTTGGGTCACTTTGGGGTTGTTTCTGAGATCAGCGAGTACTTCGGAGTCTAAAAACTCTTTGAAGGTAATTTGGGGTTATTTGGGATTCTAAAGAAATTATTTTGGGCTCAGTTGAGAGGCGTTTTGGGGTCGCACCTGCTTGACAAGCTGGGTCTGCCCCTGCAGCAGCAGGGTGGGTGTGTTTTGGGGTATTTTAGGGCTGGTTTAGGATGTTTTTGGGGTCGCACCTGCTCAACAAGGCACGCCTGGCCCTGCAGCAGCAGGGGGGATGTGTTTTGGGGTATTTTAGGATATTTTGGGGCTGTTTTTGGGGTCCAACCTGCTCAATGAGCTGCACCTGGCCATACAGCAGCAAGGTGGGTGTGTTTTGGGGTATTTTAGGATATTCTGGGGCTGGTTTTGGGGTCCAACCTGCTCAATGAGCTGCACCTGGCCATACAGCAGCAAGGTGGGTGTGTTTTGGGGTATTTTAGGATATTTTGGGGCTGTTTTTGGGGTCTCACCTGCTCAATGAACTGCGCCTAGCCCTGCAGCAGCAGGGGGGGTGTGTTTTGGGGATACCTCAGGATATTTTGGGGCTGTTTTTGGGGTCTCACCTGCTCGACGAGGCGCGCCTGGCCCTGCAGCAAGGTGGGTGTGTTTTGGGGTATTTTAGGGTGGTTTTAAGGTGTTTTTGGGGTCTCACCTGCTCGACGAGGCGCGCCTGGCCCTGCAGCAGGGTGGGCAGCAGCGCGCGCTGCAGCAGCCGCACGGAGCCCGGGAACAGCATCCGCCGGCCCAGGGTGTGGGCCAGGAGCAGCCTGGGGGCGGGGCCGGCCCGGGACACGCCCGGGGGCGGGGTCAGCGCGGACACACCCCCGGGGGGGCGGGGCCAAACCCACCCACCCATCCCCCTCCCTCCCCACCACGGCCAATCAGCTCCTTCCCCATCCCCTGGCCACACCCCCTTGGGCCACACCCAATGCCACACCCTCATTAGCCCCGCCCACCCTGGGGGGGACACCCCAGCCCCGCCCCACGTGGCCACGCCCACACCCAAAGCCACACCCCCAAAAGAGCCCCGCCCACCCAGGCCCCACCCACCCCGGCCCCGCCCACCTGACCAGGGCGCACGGAAGCTTCCGGAGCGCCCCCAGCAGCCCCCGGGAGCCCCCCCGAGGCCGGGGGGGGTCTCGGAGCAGCGGCACCGCCCGGGAGCCCCCCCTGCAACCGAGAGGGGGTGGGTCAGGGGGTCCCAGGGGAACTGGGGGGGGTCAGGGGTCCCCAGAGGGGTTTGGGGAAGGCTCCCAGGGGCGTCCCCAGAGTGGTTTGGGGGTCTCGGGAGGGGTCGTGGGATCCTGGGGGTGTTTTTGGGGGGTCCCGGGGTGTTTGTGGGGGTACCTGGGGTGTTTGTGGGGGTCCCGGGGTGTTTGTGGGGGTACCTGGGGTGTTTGTGGGGGTCCTGGGGGTGTTTGTGGGGGTCCCTGAGGTGTTTTTGGGGGTCCAGGGGGTGTTTTTGGGGGTCCAGGGGGTGTTTGTGGGGTCCCAGGGTATTTGTGGAGGCCCCTGAGGTGTTTTTGGGGGTCCAGGGGGTGTCTATGGGGGTCCGGGGGGTGTTTGTGGGGGTCCCAGGGTATTTGTGGAGGTCCCTGAGGTGTTTGTGGGGGTCCAGGGGGTGTTTGTGGGGGTCCCGGGGTGTTTGTGGGGGTCCCAGGGTGTTTTTGGGGGTCCCAGGGGGGTCCCGGGGGGCTCTGACCAGGCGGGGCCGGCGCTGTCCCAGCGGAAGTCCACGGGCCAGCTGCGGAAGTCGAAGGTGTAGAGTCCGAGTTTGCGCTGGGGGGGGGATGGGGGAGAACAGCGGCCTAAGACCCCCCCAGACCCCTCAGGGGAGGGGTCGCTGACGCCCTTTGGGGGTTCCCGGCGCCCCCGGGGCTCCCCGTGCCCACCTTGGCCTCGGGGGTGCCGCTGCGGTGGCTCTCCTCCAGCGCCGCGATGAACTCCAGGTACTGCGGGTTGCTCCAGCGGCCCAGCCCTGGGGGGGCACGGGGGGGGCTCACGGAGGGTCCCGGGGGGGCCCTCGGGGGGGTCCCGGCGCCCCCAAAGCCCCCTCACCTCGCAGACAGGCCACGCCCGCCAGCAGCAGCCCCAGCGTGGCCACGCAGTGCGACAGGGGCACCACGCGGGACATGGTCAGCAGGCCTGGGGGGGGAAAACGGGGTAAGAGACCCCAAAAAAACCCCCCAAAACACCCCCAGACCACGTGGGACAGGGTCAGCAGGCCTGGGGGGAGAAAACGGGGTGAGAGACCCCAAAAAAAACCCCCAAAACACCCCCAGACCACGTGGGACATAGTCAGCAGGCCTGGGGGGAGAAAACGGGGTGAGAGACCCCAAAAAAAAACCCCCAAAACACCCCCAGACCACGTGGGACATAGTCAGCAGGCCTGGGGGGAGAAAACGGGGTGAGAGACCCCAAAAAAAACCCCCAAAACACCCCCAGACCACGTGGGACAGGGTCAGCAGGCCTGGGGGGAGAAAACGGGGTGAGAGACCCCAAAAAAAACCCCCCAAAACACCCCCAGACCACGTGGGACAGGGTCAGCAGGCCTGGGGGGAGAAAACGGGGTGAGAGACCCCAAAAAAACCCCCCAAAACACCCCCAGACCACGTGGGACAGGGTCAGCAGGCCTGGGGGGAGAAAACGGGGTGAGAGACCCCAAAAAAACCCCCCAAAACACCCCCAGACCACGTGGGACATAGTCAGCAGGCCTGGGGGGAGAAAACGGGGTGAGAGACCCCAAAAAACTTCCCTTAAACCATCCAGAGACCCCCAAAAACCCCCTAAACCATCCAGAGACCCCCAAAACCCCCCTTAAACCATCCACAGTCCCCAAAGTCTGCCCTTAAACCATCCACAGTCCCCCAAAACCCCCCTTAAACCATCCACAGTCCCCAAAATCTGCCCTTAAACCATCCACAGTCCCCCAAAACCCCCCTTAAACCATCCAGAGACCCCAAAAACCCCCCTTAAACCATCCACAGTCCCGAAAACCCCTCTTAAACCATCCAGAGACCCCAAAACCCCCCGTTCCCCCCTTAAACCATCCAGAGACCCCCGAAACCCCCCCAGCCCCACCTTTGCGGTACAGGTAGAACACGGCCAAGGGGGAGGCGTAGTACGAGATGGACCAGAGCACCGAGGCCTGCGGGACCCCCGCGACCCCTGAGACCCCCGAGCGCCGGGGGGGCCCCGGGGGGGGGAGCCCCGCTCCGGAACCGGGGGGAAACGGGGGCAGAGAGGGTCCCCAGTTCATGGGAAGGGGGTAAATGGGGTCTGGGGGCCCCGGGAGGGAGTCCCCGATTCAGGGTGGGGGAAATGGGGGATGGGGGGGGGTCTGCGGGTCCATTGGGGGGTCCCAGGGGGATGGGGACCCCCCCCGGGCAGGGTGAAGGGCACGGACAGAGCCGGAGGAGTCGCGGGGGGTCTCACCAGCGCCAGGACACTGTCCGTGTGCTTCTCCAGCCCCCGCGGTTGGTAATAGGAGTCCTGGGGGGGGCACGGGGGGGGTCAGCGCGGGGCTCGGCGGGTCCGCATCCCCGCGCTGCCATGGCAACCACCCCGCCCGGGCCCCCCGCCCCCCCGCGCCTCACCCACGCCGGCTCCCCGCGCTCGCTGCCGGCTCCGTTCCCTCCCTGCGGCCCCCCCGGGGCCCCCCCGGCCGCGCCGGGAGCGCGGGGCCGATGGACGCGGTAGAGCCGCGGGCCCAGGACGCAGCTGAGCAGTTTCGCCATGATGGCGGCGCCGGAAGTGGCGGCGCTTCCGGGAAGCGGAACTTCCGGGGCGGGGCCAAGGGCAGGCCCCCGCCTTTACTGATTGTAAAGCCCCGCCCACCGTGGCGTTGTCATGGGAACGGGGCGGGGCAATATGGCGGCGTTGTCATGGGAACGAGGCGGGGCAAGATGGTGGCGTTGCCGTGGGAACGAGGCGGGGCAAGATGGCGGCGTTGCCATGGGAACGGGGCGGGCCCGCGCGAAAGGCGCGAAGAGGCCTCGAAGTGCCCCAAAATCGGCTGAAATTGCCCCAAAATACAGCGAAAGGGGCGGGAATGGGGCAAAGAGATCCCAAAAGCAACTGGAATTGACCGAAAACAGCCGAAAGTTACACCAAAACCGACCTGGAGCGCATCAAATCCACCCAAAATTATGCAAAACTGGTCTGGAAACACCCAAAACTTGCCTAAAATAGCTCAAAGTGCCCCAGAATACACCAAACCACATGAACACCTTCAAAAGCCACTTAAAACTGTTCACAATCCCTCCCAAGTGGCCCCAAAACCACCCCAAAGTGCCCCAAAATGCTCTAAATCAGTCCAACATGACCCAAAACCACCCCCAAGCATCCTCAAAAGGCCTAAAGTGTCCCCAAATAGCTCAAGTTGACCCCAAATTCCCCCGTATCACACCCAAAATCCCCCAAACCAACTTGAATCACGCCCAAACCAGCCCAAAAAGCGCCGAAATTGCCCGAATTCCACCAACCCAGCCCAAATTACCCCAAACCAGCCCCAAAATCGCTCAAACACCCCCAAAACCAGCCCCAAACCCCCCAACCCAGCCCGAATCGCACCCAACCAGCCTGGAGACCCCCACATTCCCCCCGAAATGAGCCCAAAACGCCGGGTTTCAGCCCAAATCTCTTTATGGGGGGGTTGCAGGGGGGTTGCAGGGCTGGGGGGGGGCTCTGGGGGGGTTTTGGGGGTCCCGGGGGGGTTTTTGGGGGGTCCCTCAGCGGATGGTCTTGACGGGGCTCTTGAAGTTGCTGGCGGCCTGGAGCTGCAGCTGGTAGGCCATGGGGTGGATCTTGAACCCGTAGAGCCTGCGGGGAAAAAAACCGGGATTTTGGGAAAAAACAGGAGTTGGGGGAAAAAACGGGAATTTTGGGGAAAAACGGGAATTTTGGGGACATCATGGGGGGACAGAGTGACACCAGAAGGTTCCAGAGCGAACAAAGTGACCTCAGCAAGCACCAAAGGAATGGGGTCAAAGCACCGTTTTTTTGGGGAGTTTTGGGTTTTTTTGGAGGGAGTTGGGTTCTCTTTTGGAGTTTTTGGCTTGGGGTTTGTTTGGGGGGAGGTTGGGTTTTACGTGCATGTTTTTGGGGGGGGTTTTATTTTTTTTTGAGTTTTTTGAGAGAGTTTTTTTTTTTTTTTTACATTTTTGGAATCATTTCTGCCGTTGTTTCTTGGGGGAAATTTGAAGATTTTTTTACATTTTAGGGTCATTTTTGATGTCATTTTTTGGGGAGAGATTAGGAATTATTTCCTTAAGCTTTGGACTTGTTTTTGCCACATTTTTTAGCAGAAAGCGTGAAGCTGGTTTTGTCAAATTTGGGGGCAATTTCAAAGGGATTTTTTTTAACTTTTGGTGGCGAAATTTGGGGTTGTTTTTGTCACTTTTAGGCTCATTTTTGCAAGATTTTTTGGGGCTTTTTTTTTAAGTTTCAGGGTCAATTTGCAGGAACTTTTTATTCCTTTTAGAGGGGGGAGGATTGGGCTCATTTCCTAAGATTTAACCTCATTTTTGCAGCTTTTCATTCACGTTTCTCTGGGTCGTTTTTTCGACTTTCGGGGTCGTTTTCGCCGCGTTTCTTCGGGGCTGTTTTTCTGATTTCTGCGGCCGTTTTCACGGGGGCTTTTTTTGGGGGGGGTTTGGGGGTTTTTGCTGCGGGGAAACTCTGACCTGGGCACGAACTGGTTGGCGGGGCGCTTGGGGCGGTACTCGGGGTGCACCATGAAGAGCATGTGGGGGAAGCCGGTGCCGAAATAGGCGCCGTCGGTGTGGTGGTGCCGCGAGGACTTGGGCGTGTAAACGTCCATGCACTTGGGGCAGTACAGCTTGACCATGGCCTCGCCGGGGATGTCCGACAGTCCTGGAGGCCACCCCAGACCCCTCCTCAAACGGATGGACCCGAACGAGGCCCCCCCTCAAACGACCCGAAATAAATCCCGAACAGACCCCATAAAAACAGCCCCAAATAACCTAGCCCCAAATCACCCCCCAAAATAACTCAGCTAGGGGTTTTCCCCGTTTTCCCCCAAACCCCACCAATTTTCCCCCAACCCCCCCCCAGTTTTCCCCTAAAATCCCACCGATTTCCCCCCAAAACTCCACCAATTTTCCCCCCAAAATCCCCCCAGTCTTTCCCCCAAACCCCACCAATTTTCCCCCAAACCCCCCCAGTTTTCCCCCTAAAATCCCAGCAGTTCTTCCCCAAAAATCCCACCAATTTTCCCCCAAAACCACCCATTTTCCCCCCAAAATCCCCCCTGTGACCACCCCCCAAAGCCCCCCAGTACCGATGGGCAGCACGGGCTGGTTCTCACAGCCCACCCACGGGCAGGACCCCCCCCAGTTCCCCCCCCCAGTGCCCCCAGTACCGATGGGCAGCATGGGCTGGTTCTCACAGTACACCCGCGGGCAGTACCCGAAGTCTCCCTGCTGGTACTTCTCCAGCTGTGGGGGCACAGGGGGGGTCAGGGGGGGCCCGGGGGGTCCCGGGGGGCTCGGGGGGGGTCCCGGGGGGGGTCGGGGCCGCACCATCTGCGCGATGCCGCGGTTGGTGAGGATGTACCGGGCGTGGATCAGCCCGTAGAGCATCTCGGCCGCCTGCTCGATCAGGTCGCTCTGGTTGGGGTTGTCCTCCAGCTCCTCGTCTGGGGGGGTGGGGGGAGGCCGCAGGGGGTCAGCGCGATGTTGGGGACCCCCCCTCGAGCCCCCCGAAGGCGCTCAGGGCCGTACCTGGCTCCAGGTCCAGGATCATGTCCAGAGCCTGCCGGTAATGGGGCACCTGCTCGTTGAGCCCCGTCAGGTTGAACTTGTCCTGGATGTAATCCTCGTCCACCTGTGGGGAGGATCGGGGCTTTGGGGGGCTCGGGGGTTTCGGGGGGGGTCAGGGTTTGGGGGGAGGGCGTCAGGGTTTGGGTGTTTGCGGGGTCCCGGGTTTGAGGGTCCAGGGCTTTTGGGCTCTCAGGGCGCTCAGGGTGTCAGGAGGAGGATCGGGGGTTGGGGCGGGCCCAGGGCCGGGGGGTGTCCGGGGGTCTCCCGGGGGTCCCTCGCCCACCTCGCAGAAGAACTCGTTGCCGCGGAGGCCGCAGAACCACGAGATCCACGACACCTCCTCGGAGCTGCTCATGGTCCCGGGGTTCTGGGGAGAGGAACGGGGGCAATGAACCCCCCTCCGGATCCCCCAAACCCCCCAGGGCCCCCTCAAACCGCCCCGACCCCCGCCCGGACCCTCAGAGCCCCCGATCGCCGGGGGCCCGAGCGCGAGCCCGCGGCCGCTCCCATCCCACCGCCCGGGCCGGAGGGACCCCGAGCCCCGCCGCGGGACTCCCAAATCCCCCCGGAGCCCCCCAAACCCCCCGGACCCCCCCTGGGGCCTCCCGGGCCCCCTCACCCGCCGCTTTAGGGGCGCTCCGGGCACGATCCGCGCACGCGCAGCCGCCGCTTCCGCCCCAAGCCCCGCCTCCTCCCCGGAACCGACCAATCGGTGCCGGCCGCCTGGTACTTCCGCCCCAAACCCCACCCCCGGGTCGGGACTGACCAATCAGCGCCGGGTATCGCCGTAGCTTCCGCCCGAACTCTCGTCCCGCGCCTGTACCAACCAATCACAGCCCGCTGGTGAGTCACGTGATTCCTCCGCCCCACTCGCAGCTTCCGGTGGCGGCTGCGGGGTCGGTCCGGGACCCCTCGGGGCCCCCAAACACCCCCCGGGCCCCCCCGGGCCCCTCGATGTCGCTGATCGCGTTCCGCCGGGGCCGGGACCAGGCCGGCCGCTGGAAGGACGGGCGGCTGCAGGAGGAGCCGCCCCCGCCGCCCCCCGAGCCCTCCCCGGGCGCTCCCGACCCCGGGGCCGACGCGCGGAGCTTCTACGAGAGCCTGATCGCCGAGGGGGGAGGCGCGGAGCCCCCTCAGAGCCCCCGCAAGCGCCCCCGGGACCTTTCGGGAGAGGGGAAGGAGCCGCCCAGGTCGGTGCGACCCCCGCCAACCCCCCCCGCCCCCCCCCCCAATTACCGAGTAATTAATTATTACCGTTAACGAGAGCCTCCTTCCCGCAGCCCCTCGGACCCCCCCCACTTCTGCCGCAGCTGCGGAGCCTCGTTTCGCGACCCCCCCGCGCGGCACCGCCGCTCCACCGCGCACCTGCTGGGGCTGGGGGGGCCGCCCGCGCCCCCGGCCCCGCTGCACATCCCCCCCTCCAACCCGGGCTACCGCCTGCTGCTGCGGGGGGGGTGGGCGGGGGGCGGCCTGGGCCGGGGGGGGCCGCGGGCGGCGGCTGCCGGTGCCCACCGAGCTCAAGCGGGACCGGGGTGGGCTGGGCTGGGGGCCGGGGTCGCGGCCCCGCGTCACCCACTTCGGGCCGGGGGACGCGGCGGCCGTGGCGGGGCCCCCCCCGCGGGCGAGGGGCGAGGGGGGCAAAGCGGGGCGCGGGGGGGGGTCCCGGTTCCGCTCCGAGGCGGCGGCGCGGGCCTGGGAGATCCGACTGAGGGAGTACATGGAGCGCTGGGACCCTCCGGAGCTCCCGCCCCGAGCGAGCCGGGACCCCCCCTGAGCCCCCCAACCCTCCCCGAGCCCCCCTGAGCCCCCTTCACCCCCCCCCCACCGGCCCCGCCAGCCGCCTCCCCAGAGACCCCCGTGGAGGAATTTGGGGTGGAAAGCCGCGTTTCCGGCCCCACGGTGAGTCTGGGGGGGTTCGGGAGGGGCTCGGGGCCCCCGCTGGGGCTGCGGACCCCCGAAACTGGGGAGGGGTCCCTCCCCCAGTGTCCCTCAAGGCTGACGTGGTCCTCCGCTCCGCCAGGGGGCGGCACAACGGCCTGGAGCTGCTTCCGCCCTGACTCGACTCCACTTCCGGCCGCCCGTGAGGCGACTTCCGCCCGGCCCCTCCGTGGGAACCCCCCGGGACCCCCCACATCCTCTCCGGGATCCCCTAAAACCCTTCCGGGAACACCGAGCAGCTCCTGCAGGAGGGGGAGGGGTTTTGGTGAGACTCTCGGCCTCGCCCTCCACCCCGGAACCTCCCCCCACCTCCCCTGGGGCTCCCCCCCCTCACTGGGGAGGGGTCCCAGCCACGTTCCCCCCCCCCAGATGTGGCAGAGCCGGAGCTCCTCAGCGCCTGGGCCGAGCACCGAGAGCCGCTGGAACCCCAAAGAAGGCTGAGGGAACCCCAAAAACGGCCGAAAATCCCCCCAGGACTCCCACAGCTCTGAAGGAACCCTCGAAATGGGTCTGGGGGCTCTGAAGAAAGCTTAAACTGCATCGAGGGAGCTCTGAGGAGGACAAAAGACCCCCAAAACTGGGATTTTGGGGGCTCGAAAGGGTCCCTCCAAACACGGACTTGAGGGGCAGTAAAAAGGGGCTCTGGACCCCCCCAGACTGAGATCTGTGGGGACAGACCCCCCCCCCCCCCGGGGCTGGGGGCAATAAACGGGGCAGGGCAGGTGCCCCCCCTCCCGCCAGCGAGATTTGGGGCGCTGAAGTTTTCCTGGCGGGAATTTGGGGGCGGAAGCGCCAGATTTGGGCCTCACCCCCCAAAGTTTCGGGGTGGCCGTGACACTTTCGGCCCCCCCCCTGCAGATTTTCCGGATCCCCCACAGTGGTTTTGGGTCCCCCGTGGGCGGTTTTGGGGCCCCCCCCCCGCTGATTTTGGGGCCCCACCAGGGCGGTTTGGGTGGTTCCGCTTTTGGGGGGAGCCCCCGCCCCCCCTTCACCACATCCTTTCCCCCCCACCCCCGCCGGGTTTTCCCAATAAGGAGGTCACGGGGGAGGGGGGTAATTAATAGCCTGGCACGCTAATGAGGCAGCAGTTCATTAATTAAGAGAGGGGAAATCACGGCGGGGGGGGATGGACAGGAGCGGGGTCTTGAGAGAGGAAGGGAGCAGGGGCAGCCCCCACCCCCCAAACCCTGCCCCCCTCCCCCGTGGAGCAGCCGGGGCCCCGCCGGGGTTTTCCTGTCCGGGGGACGTCTCGGGGGGTCGGTGACGCCCCGTGCGGGGGCCGGGGTGGCCATAAAGGCTCCGGGGGGGCTGGGCCAGCTCAGAACCGCCATGGCCGGGCCCCCCCCGCGGCCCCCCCAGCGCTGCCGTGTCCCCAGCGCCGGCGTCGCCGCGCTCGCCCACGTCCTGCTGCTGCTGCTGCTGCTGCTGCTGCTGCCGCCGGCTCCTGGGGCTGCCACCCGCCTGCCCACCCCGGTACGGACCCCCTCGTGTCCCTCTGTGTCCCTCTGTGTTCCTCTGTGTCCCCTCTGCGTCCCCCGTGTCCCTCTGTCCCTTCTCTGTCCCTCTGTATCCCCCCCTTGTCCTCCCCCCATCCCTCTGTGTCCCCCCCTGTCCCCCCCATGCCCAGCCCCTCCTCTGACCCCTCTCTGTCCCCCCAGGACCCCCTGGAGACGCTGACCCCGGCTGTGCCAGGTGAGTGACACCCCCGGGACCCCCCCATGTCCCCTCTGTCTGTCCCCCCCCCCCCCATTCCCTGCCCCCCCAGCTGCCACGCCCTCCCTTTTTGGGGCCACCACTCCCTCCGAGGGGGTCCCTCCTCGTGTCCCCCCATGTCCCAACCCCCCCTTTGTCCCCAGGGGCCCTCCCGGAGCTGCCGCGGGTGACGAGGGGGGACAAACCGGCTGCTCACGTCGTGGGTGAGTGGGGGACGCCGGCGGGAGGGTGGGGTGGAGTTTCAGGGGGGCTTTGAGGAGTTTGGGAGGGACAGAGGGGCCTTTAAGGGAGTGTGGGGACACGAGGGGTGTGGGACGGGGAGGGGACAGCACACCCTGGGGTCTTCGGGGGTTTTTTGGGGTCCTGACTCCCTTTTCGCCTCCAGTCTCGACGTGGCCATCCTCATGGGGGTCCCTGGTGTGGGAGGGGACTTTTTTGGGGCTTTTCTGGGTTTTTTTGGGGTCCTGACCCCCTTTTTGCCCCCAGCCTCAACGTGGCCGTCCTCACGGGGATCCCTGGTGTGGGAGGGGACGTTTTTTGGGGCGTTTTTGGGATCCTGACTCCCTTTTCCCCTCCAGCCTCCATGTGGCCGTCCTCATGGAGGTCCCTGGTGCGGGAGGGGACGTTTTTTGGGGCTTTTTTGGGGTTTTTGGGATTCTGACTCCCTTTTCCCCCCCAGCCTCAATGTGGCCATCCTCATGGAGGTCCCTGGTGTGGGAGGGGACGTTTTTTGGGTTTTTTTGGGTTTTTTTCGGGTCCTGACTCCCTTTTCCCTCCCAGCCTCAATGTGGCCGTCCTCATGGAGGTCCCTGGTGTGGGAGGGGACGTTTTTTGGGTTTTTTTTGGGTTTTTTTTCGGGTCCTGACTCCCTTTTCCCCCCCAGCCTCGACGTGGCTGTCCTCATGGAGGTCCCTGGTGTGGGAGGGGACGTTTTTTGGGTTTTTTTGGGTTTTTTTCGGGTCCTGACTCCCTTTTCCCCCCCAGCCTCAATGTGGCCGTTCTCATGGAGGTCCCTGGTGTGGGAGGGGACGTTTTTTGGGTTTTTTTGGGTTTTTTTCGGGTCCTGACTCCCTTTTCCCTCCCAGCCTCAATGTGGCCGTCCTCATGGAGGTCCCTGGTGTGGGAGGGGACGTTTTTTGGGTTTTTTTGGGTTTTTTTCGGGTCCTGACTCCCTTTTCCCCCCCAGCCTCGACGTGGCTGTCCTCATGGAGGTCCCTGGTGTGGGAGGGGACGTTTTTTGGGTTTTTTTGGGTTTTTTTCGGGTCCTGACTCCCTTTTCCCCCCCAGCCTCGACGTGGCCGTCCTCGCGGGGTTCCCTAGTGTGGGAGGCGAGCGTGGCCCCCGCGCTGGTGCGGAACGGGGTCCGGCTGCGGGGGAACCGGCTGGTGGTGCCCCGGGACGGGCTCTACTTCGTGTACGCCGCCGCCGCCTTCCAGGGCTCGCGCTGCCCGGCCGGGGCGCGGCACCGGCCGCTCCGCCTGGCCGTGTCCCGGCTGTCCCCCGAGTACCCACGGGACGTGCCCCTGCTGCGCGCCGCCCGCTCCGTGTGCCGCGGGGGCAGCCCCGGCGGGCTCTGGGTGGAGTCCCTGTACCAGGGCGCCGTGTTCCAGCTGCGCCGCGGGGACCAGCTGGCCGCCACCACCTCGGCCGGACGCTTCCTGGACCTGCACGGCGCCGGGCAGGCTTACTTCGGGGTGCTGGGCGTGGATTAGGGGGGGACCGGGGGGGTGGGGGGACGGGGCTGGGAGCGTTTGGGGTCAGAGCGGTGTCACGGGGGTGGGCGGAACCGGCGTTGGTCAGGGGTGGACGGAGCTGGGAGCGGTCAGGGGCAGGAGGAGCCATCGGGGATGGGATGGGTGGGGATGGGATGGGTGGGGATTGATGGATGGGGATTGATTGATGGATGGGGATGGGATGGATCAGGATGGGATGGATCGGGATTGATGGATGGGGATTGATGGATCAGGATGGGATGGATGGGAATTAATGGATTGGGATTGATGGATGGGGATTGATGGATCGGGGATTGATGGATGAGGATTGATGGATGAGGATTGATGGATGGGGATTGATGGATGAGGATTGATGGATGGGGATTGATGGATCGGGGATTGATGGATGAGGATTGACGGATCGGGGATTGATGGATGAGGATTGATGGATGAGGATCGATGGATGGGATTGATGGATGAGGACCAGAGCAGGCACAGAGGGGTGGAACTGGGATCAGCAGGAGCAGAGCGAGGGATGGGTGGGGTCAGCCGGGGGTGGACGGGGCTGGGGGTCAGTCGGAACCTGAGATCAGCAAGCCCGGAGTGAACGGGCGGAGAAAAGCTGAAATCTTATTTATTGCACTATTTATGGATTAATATGTAAGTTACGGATTTTTTCAGTCTTTTGTACGTCGTATTGACTTTTTTATACGTTTTTATGTATTTATGGCACACCCACAGCCCAAGAACCGCTAGGTTGGGGCGGGGCCGGTAACTTATTGACTCCTTGTGTAATTTATTGTGGAAAGTCGCAATAAAGTGGAATTTGGGCAGAATTTCGCGCCTGGGGTTTGTCACTGGGGGTGGGGGGAGGGGCTGGGGGAGGGGCGGGGCTTCCCCCACCCCCCCGGGGGGATTTCTGGGGGGAATCTCCCCACCCCCAGCGGCAGCCGAGGGGGAACCCGGGTGTCTGGGCTGCCCCCGGTGCTGCCCAGTCCCTCCCAGTGTCCCCAGTTCCCCCCGCCGGGGGCGTGGCTCCCGTTGCCATGGGAACGAGCGGCGCCGGGCCCTTCGCGCCGCCGGGGGGCGCTGTAGCGACACCGGCACCGCTACGGCGGCGCGAAATGACGTCACCGCCGGGGCTGGGGGCGCGTCCCGGGCTGCTCCACTGCGCGGGCGGGGGCGCCCCCTTGAGCTTGGGGGGCGGCGCGCAGGGCGCGAGCGCGGCCCGTTTTCCCCGCCCTCCCCCCGTCCTGCCCCCCGCAATGGTCTCGCCCGCGCGGAGCCCGCAGCCAATGGCGGAGCGTCCCGCGGCGGCCCCGCCCCCCGCGCGGCGGGGCCCGAGGCGCGCGGCGCATGCGCGGAGGCCCCGCGGGCCGTGTCGGAGGGAGGGGGGGGGCAGCGGAATCCGCCGCCATCCGGCGCCCGCCCGCCCCGCCCGCGGCCCCCGAGCGCGCGGCCGCCGCCGCGGAGCCCGCCCGGGGCGGACAGGTGGGTACGGGCGGGGAGGGGCGCGGCGGCGCGCGGGGGGGGGCGCGATCCGGACCCACCCCCCGCCCGGGCCGCGGCTGCGCCGGCACCGCCGCCATCTTGGAACGGCGAGGCCCCCCCCTCACACCCTCCCCTCCCCCCACACCGGGTCCTATCCCCCACCCCCGGCCCAGGTAACGGGAGGGGGCGGGGCCGGGGGGGGTCCAGTTAACGGGGGGGCGGGGTCCGCTCGGGGTCAGGGGGCATGGGGGGGGCGGTCTGTGGGGCTCCGTGACCCCCCCGCCCCTCCGGTGTCCTCGCTTCTCCGGGGGGGGGGGCCGCGGCCTGTGACCCCCCCCCCTTTCCGCGGGCCTGGCGGGGCCCGAGCCCCCCCGTTCCGCGTGTCCCCACCCCGGCCCGTGCGGTGCCGGTGTCCGGTGTGACCCCCCCGGTGCCCCCGCAGGTCCCGCGGCCGATGCGGCGCCATGAGCGATCGGGCTGCGCGGGGCCGGCGCTACAACTGCCTGAGCCTCAGTGAGAGCTACCGGGGGCGGCCGCTCGAGCCCCCCCGCGCCGCCGGTACGGCCCGGGCACCCCGGGACAGGGCGGGGGGCGCGCACCGGGGGGGGACCCCCAGGCGGCGTTCGGGGGGCTTCTCGCGGGTCCCCCTCGGCGCCAGCGGCGGGTGGGGGTTCAGGGGTCCCCGTTCCTTGGGGGGGCCTCAGGGAGGGAGGAGGGGTCCCGAAGTGGGGGGAGGGGGTACCCCTGAGCGGCCGGGGGGGGATTGGAAGGCTTGGGAGGGGTTCGGGGGGGTGCGGGACCCTCCCGCAGGCGCGTTTGGGGGGTTGAGGGGTCTTCATGAGTGGCCCCCCCATAGCTGGGTCTGGGGGGGCTGAGGAGTCCGGGGTGGGGCTGTGGGACCCCCCCGCAGCCGAGTTTGGTGGGGGGGTCAGGGGTTCCCCCGTGTGAGACCCCCACCGTGGGCTGTAGAGCCTGGACGAGGTGTGAGGGCGGTTCGGGGGTCTCAGCGGAGTTCGGGGGTCCCGGGGGCCGTTTGGGGGGGGTCACACGCGCTGCCCCCCCCCCAGGCGCCCCCCGCCATGGGCTGCAGAGCCTGGGCAAGGTGCCCACCCGGCGCATGCCCCCCCCCGCGCACCTGCCGAGCCTGAAGGCCGAGAACAAAGGGAACGACCCCAACGTGGCCCTGGTGCCCCGCGACGGCTCGGGATGGGCCAGCCGCAGCGACCCCCCCGACCCCCGCAGGTGGGGACCCCCTGGGGGGCGAGGGGGGGCCCGGGGGTGCCGCGGGATGGGGCAGCCGGGGCGGCACCCCCTGACCCCGTCGGTGGGGAGGGTCCTGGGGGAGTCTGGGGGTGCTGGGGGGACTCCAGGATGGACCGGCCAGAGCGAGCCCTTCGCACTCTGCGGGCGGGGAGGCACCGGGCGTGGGGTGGTCTGGAGGTCTTTGGGGTGTCTGGGGGTCCTGGGGGGGACCTGTGGGTCCTGCCCCCCACCAAAGCCGCCCTGACCCACCCCCCCCCACCCCGCCAGTTCCGAGCCCTCCGCCCCTCCCCCGCCGCAGTCGCCGTCACCGCCGGATTCGCAGCCGCCTGCGAGCGGCACCGGGGGGACACGGACCCCGGGGACCCCCGAGGTGAGACCCCCTGCGCCCCCACGCTTCCCTGTGACCCTCTGAAACCCCCCCGCCCCCCCACGAGTCCCCGTTGTGACCCCGCTGTCCCCGCAGAACCCCCCCCCGCCGCCAAGCGCGGCAAAGTCCTGGGCGCAGGCCAGCGGTTCCCCCGCCGATGGTGAGAGACAGACCCCCGACCCCCCCCGGGACCCCCCCCCAGACATCGGGGGCCTTCCCTGACCCCTCACCAGGGTTTGGGGGGGCACCCCTGGCCGCAGGGGAGCTCCGTGCCCCCCCCAACCCCGGTTTCGGGGCCCCCCTGACCCCCCCCGTGCCCCCCAGGTGCCAGGGCCCCGCCCCTCCCGGGCCGGTTCTCACGGGAGGAGTTCCCCAGTTTGGGGGCGGCCGCCGAGCGGGGGAGGGGCGGCCGCGAGCGGGGGGGCGCTGCCGACGCGTCGGGTGGGCGCGCACCGAGCCCCCGCCCCCACGGTGAGTGATCCCCCCCCCTCCCCGGGACCCCTTGGGGGGCTCCCAACCCCTCCAGTACCCCTGCTCCCCATTGAGACCTGCTGGACCCCCCCAGATCGCCCTGACCCCCCCCCAAATCCTTTCCCTACCCCCCCAGAGCTCTGCGACCCCCAGGAACTCCCAGTGTCCCCCCCACTGGTTTTTCAACCCCCCCCAGCCACTCCTGACCCCTCTGGGACCCCCTGGACACCCCCAGCTCCCCCTGGAACCCCTCTGGGACCCCCCGGACACCCCCAGCTCCCCCTGGGACCCCCTGGACACCCCCAGCTCCCCCTGGAACCCCTCTGGGGCCCTCTGGACACCCCCAGCTCCCCCTGGAACTCCTCTGGGGCCCCCCGGACACCCCCAGCTCCCCCTGGAACTCCTCTGGGCCCCCCCGGACACCCCCAGCTCCCCCTGGAACCCCTCTGGGACCCCCCAGACACCCCCAGCTCCCCCTGGAATTCCTCTGGGACCCCCCGGACACCCTCAGCTCCCCCTGGAACCCCTCTGGAACCCCCCCGGACACCCCTGGCCCCCCCCAGAACTCCTCTGGGACCCCCCGGGCACCCCCAGCTCCCCCTGGGACTCCTCTGGGACCCCCTGGACACCCCCAGCTCCCGTGGAACCCCTCTGGGACCCCCCCAGACACCCCCAGCTCCTCCTGGAACTCTTCTGGGTCCCCTTGGACAGCCCTGGCCCCCCCAGAACTCCTCTGGGATCCCCTGGACACCCCCAGCTCCCCCTGGAACCCCTCTGGGACCCCCCAGACACCCCCAGCTTCTCCCGGAACTCTTCTGGGTCCCCTTGGACACCCCTGACCCCTCTTGAGAACCCCTGAGATCCTCCCCTGCTCCTTGGGGACGCCCCAGTGCCCCTCAAGCCCCCCCTGCACCCCATTGGGACCCTGCCCCATATCCTGGGAGCCCCCCCGGCCCCCCGTGCCCCGCTGACCGCTCCGTGCCCCGCAGGCGGCAGCTGGCGGGAGGGGCGCGGGGCCGAGGAGCCGCCGGCCGAGGGGGGGGGAGCCCCCCCCGGGCCCCCCCACTTCCCCCCGTACCGGGGGGTGATGCCACCCTTTGTGAGTAACCGAGGCTGCCCCCTCCCCTAAACCCCCCCCTAAACCCCAGGGGCTGTGCCCTGGCCCGGGGGGGGCTCCCCATTGATTTTGGGGTGTCCCTCCCCCCCCCAGATGTACCCCCCGTACCTGCCCTTCCCGCCGCCCTACGGGCCCTTCCGCAGTCCCGACGCACAGAGGTGAGCGCTGGTTCCCAAACCCCAGTGAGACCCCAAACGTTCCTGAGACCCCAAACCCTCCCTGCGACCCAAACCCTCTCTGCGACCCCAAACCCTCCCTGCAGCCCTAAACCCTCCCTGCAACCCCAAACCCCCCTGCGACCCCAAACCCCCCTGAGACCCCAAACCCTCTCTGCAACCCTAAACCCTCCCTGCAACCCCAAATCCTCCCTGCGACCCTAAACCCTCCCTGCAACCCCAAATCCTCCCTGCGACCCCAAACCCCCCTGAGACCCCAAACCCTCCTGAGACCCCAAACCCCCGACACCTCAAACCCCCCTGAGACCCCAAACCCTCCTGAGACCCCAAACCCCCGACACCTCAAACCCCCCTGAGACTCCAAACCCTCCCTGCGACCCCAAACCCCCCTGTGACCCCAAACCCTCCCTGCAACCCCAAACCCTCCCTGCAACCCCAAACCCCCCTGCGACCCCAAACCCCCCTGAGACCCCAAACCCTCTCTGCAACCCTAAACCCTCCCTGCAACCCCAAATCCTCCCTGCGACCCTAAACCCTCCCTGCAACCCCAAATCCTCCCTGCGACCCCAAACCCCCCTGAGACCCCAAACCCTCCTGAGACCCCAAACCCCCGACACCTCAAACCCCCCTGAGACCCCAAACCCTCCCTGCGACCCCAAACCCCCCTGTGACCCCAAACCCTCCCTGCAACCCCAAACCCTCCCTGCAACCCCAAACCCCCCTGTGACCCCAAACCCTCCCTGCAACCCCAAACCCCCCTGTGACCCCAAACCCTCCCTGCAACCCCAAACCTCCCTGCGACCCCAAACCCTCCCTGCAACCCCAAACCCCCCTGTGACCCCAAACCCTCCCTGCAACCCCAAACCTTCCGTGCAACCCCAAACCCCCCTGAGACCCCAAACCCTCCCTGAGACCCCAAACCCCCCTGTGACCCCAAACCCTCCCTGAGACCCCAAACCCTTCCTGCAACCCCAAACCCCCCTGTGACCCCAAACCCTCCCTGAGACCCCAAACCCTCCCTGAGACCCCAAACCCCCCTGAGACTCCAAACTCCCCTGAGACCCCCAAACCCCCTCAACACCCCAAACTCGGAGCCCTTCCTCCGTGCAGTTCCCTCATTTGGGGTTTACCCCACTCTGATTCTCTGGACCCCCATCCCCCCCCCTACCTTGCCCCAAAGCCCTGACCGCCGTTTCCCACCAAACCCTTGAAATTCCGTCAGTTTTTGGGAAATGTAAAATTCCCTTTTTTTGTTCCCCCTATCTTTGTCCATCGGGGGAACCCCAAAACCTCATTTCCCCACAATCCCCACATTGAGAGGGACCCTGAACCCCCCAAAACCCTTGCGGAGTTCCCAAACCCCTGAATCCCCCTCTCCTCCCCAATCCCTTTCACTGAGGTGACCCCAAACCTTCTCCGTCCCCCCAGTTCCCGCTTTGTGGGGGACCTCAACCCCCCCCCCCAGTCCTTCTGGTGTGACCCCAGACCCGCCCCACCGTAACCCCGGGGTTTTGGGGTCCCCGCAGGTTCCCGCGGCCGGGGGGTCCCCGTGGGGCCGCGGCCCCACCCCGGGGGGGGTCGCCCCCGTCCCGGCCCCCCGTCCTGCGCCAGGACGAGCTGCGGGAGTTCGATGAGCTGGACCAGGAGAACGACGAGGGCTGGGCCGGTAACGGGGCCGGGGGGCTCTGGGGGGGGGCTCTGGGGGTGCTGTGGGACCCCCACCCACATTTTCCCCACCCCCCCCCAGGAGCGCACGAGGAGGTCGATTACAGCGAGAAGCTCAAGTTCAGCGATGAGGAGGACGGGCGGGACGAGGACGAGGACGAGGAGGGGTGCGGACCCCCCCCCAAATGGGGGGCAGCCCCCCCAGCGCCCCCATAACCGCTGTGGGGCACCCCAAGCTCCTCCCTAACCCCCCCCGTGTCCCCCCAGGAAGGAGAACGAGCCTCCGGCCCCCCCCGAGGCACCGCCCCCCCCCAGGGAGGAGCCGCCGCCCCCCAAGTCCCCCCCGGAGGGGCCCAAGGAGCCGCCGCCCCCCCCGGCCCCGCCCGCGCGGGCCCCGCCCCCGCCGCCTCCCCCCAACCGCGGCAGCTGGGCCACGCCCAACGAGCTCCCGGTGAGCTGGGGGGGACGGGGGGGACAGGTGGGGCACAGGTGTGCTCAGGTGTGACGTGGGTACATACAGGCGTGACACAGGTGTGATGTAGGTACGTACAGGTGTGCTCAGGCGTGACACAGGTAGGTTCTGGTGTGATGTAGGTACGTACAGGTGTGCTCAGGTGTGACACAGGTAGGTTCGGGTGTGATGTAGGTACGTACAGGTGTGCTCAGGTGTGATGTAGGTACGTACAGGTGTGCTCAGGCGTGACACAAGTAGGTTCAGGTGTGATGTAGGTACGTACAGGTGTGCTCAGGTGTGACACAGGCATGCTCAGGTGTGATGTAGGTACGTACAGGTGTGGCACAGGCGTGTTCAGGTGTGCTCAGGTGTGACGTGGGTACGTACAGGCGTGACACAGGTGTGATGTAGGTACGTACAGGTGTGCTCAGGTGTGACACAGGCATGCTCAGGTGTGATGTAGGTACGTACAGGTGTGCTCAGGTGTGACACAGGTAGGTTCAGGTGTGATGTAGGTACGTACAGGTGCGCTCAGGTGTGACACAGGTAGGTTCAGGTGTGATGTAGGTACGTACAGGTGTGCTCAGGTGTGACAGGCATGCTCAGGTGTGATGTAGGTACGTACAGGTGTGCTCAGGTGTGACAGGCATGCTCAGGTGTGATGTAGGTACATACAGGTGTGACACAGGCATGTCCAGGTGTGGTCAGGCGTGATGTAGGTACGTACAGGCGTGACACAGGTGTGATGTAGGTACGTACAGGTGTGCTCAGGTGTGACAGGCGTGCTCAGGTGTGATGTAGGTACGTACAGGTGTGGCACAGGTGTGCTCAGGTGTGACGGGTACATCCAGGTGTGGCACAGGTGTGCCCTGGTGCATACAGATGTGATGCAGGTGTGCTCAGGCATATTCCAGAGTGACGTAGGTACGTACAGGCGCGACACAGGTGTGCTCAGGTGTGATGTAGGTACGTACAGGTGCGACACAGGTGTGCTCAGGTGTGACGTGGATGTGGCAGACTTGTATTCAAGGGTGACGGGGGCGTCTGTAGTGTACCTAGACGTGACAGAGGTGCATCCAGGTGTGTCCAGCTGTGGCAGAGGTGCGAGGCAGGTGCATTTAGGACTTCCCAGCTGTGTTCAGGTGCAGCAGAGGTGTGTGCAGGTCTGATACGTGCATGTCAGTGCGTCGCAGAGGTGTCATGGAGGTGTCACACAGGCGTCTGTAGTGGCTGTAAGTGTTACACAGGTGTCACACAGGTGTCTGTAGTGGCTGTGTCACACAGGTGTCACACAGGTGTCACACAGGTGTCTGTAGTGGCTGTGTCACACAGGTGTCACACAGGTGTCACACAGGTGTCGTTGGCTGGCTGTAAACATCGTTCAGGTGTCGTGGGTGTCGCACAGGTGTTAACGGGTGGCTGTAGGTGTCACGCAGGTGTTTGTAGTGGTTGTAGGTGTCACAGGTGTCACACAGATGTCACACATACGGTGGTGGGTGGCTGTAGGTGTCGCACAGGTGTCACGCAGGTGTCTGTAGTGGCTGTGTTACGCAGGGGCCACACAGGTGTCGGTGGGTGCCTGTAAGTGTCACGCAGGTGTCCGTAGGTGTCACACAGGTGTCAGTGGGTGGCTGTAGATGTCACGGGTGTCACACAGGTGTCACACAGATGCCGGTAAGTGGCTGTAGGTGTCACACAGGTGTCACACAGGTGTCACACAGATGCCGGTGGGTGGCTGTAGGTGTCACGCAGGTGTCACACAGGTGTCACACAGATGTCACACAGATGCCGGTGGGTGGCTGTAGGGGTCACACAGGTGTCTGTAGTGGCTGTAGGTGTCATAGGTGTCACGCAGGTGGCACACGGATGCCGCTGGGTGGCTGTAGGTGTCACACAGGTGTCATACAGGTGTCTGTAGGGGTTGTAAGTGTTCCACAGATGCCACACAGGTGTCGGTGGGTGGCTGCCAGTGTCCCACAGGTGTCACACAGGTGCGTGTGGTGCCTGTAAGTGTCGTACAGGTGTAGACTGGTATCCGTGATGGCTGTAAGTGTCACACAGGTGTCTGTAGCGGTTGTAGGTGTCACAGGTGTCACACAGGTGTCGGTGGGCGGCCGTAGGTGTCACACAGGTGTCACACAGGTGCGTGCAGCTGTCCCAGGTGTGTCACGCAGGTGTTGTGCCCGCAGGACGAGGACGAGGCGTGGCGGCGGCGCCGCCGGCAGAGCTGTGCCGAGCTGTCGCAGGCGGTGGCGCGGGCGCGGCGGCGCCGCGAGGCCGAGGAGCGCCGCATGGCCGAGCAGCGCCGCGCCGCCTGCGCCGAGAAGCTCAAGCGCCTGGATGAGCGCTTCGGGGCCCCCCCCGAGCGCCGCCCGCCCGCGGGGACCCCCCCGGGGCCCCCCTCCGGCACCGCCGAGGCCCCCCCGGGCCCCCCTGAGCCCCCGCCCGCCCCCCCTGAGGCCGCCCCGGAGCCGCCAGAGCCGCGGGAGGAGCCCGAGAGCAGCGGGGGAGCCCCCGGGGCCGCAGGTGGGGCGGGGGGCTGAGGGGTGGGACCCCCGAACCGCCGGTGGCCTCTGGAGGGAGTTTGGGGGGCTTTTGGGGGGATCTTGGTTCTGGGACAGCCCTGTAGCGGGGCTGTGGGGTCTGGGGGGGTGTGTGGGAGGGTTTAGGGGTGCCCCACAGTAGGGCTGGGGGTCTGTGGGGCTGTGGAGGGTGTGTGGGGGGGGGGGGTCTGGGGGTGCCTCACAGTGGGGTGGGGCACACAGGGACCCCCTGACCCCTCTCTGTGCCCCCAGCAGAGCCGCCTCTCCCCGAGGTGCCCCCTGAGCCCCCCGAGGAGCCGCCGCCACCCCCCCCGGCCCCTCCGGCTGCCGCTGCGCCCCCCAAGGGGGACCCTAAAGGGGAGGGGGGGGCGGCCCCCCCACGCCAGCCCCCCCCGGCCCAGCCCCCTGCGTACCCCAAGTACCAGAAGTCGCTGCCCCCCCGGTTCCAGCGCCAGCAGCAGGTGGGGGGGCTCTGGGAACAGGGGGGGCTCTGGGGGGCCGGGAATTGGGGAGGGGGCCGCGTAGCGGGGCTGGGAGTGGAGACACCCCCCAAGCGTGGGGGTCTCAGGAGGGTGGGCTGTGCCCCTGGCTTGAGGTCTTTGGGGGGTGGGGTTTGCCTGCAATTCAGGGGTTTTTGGGGTGGGCTTTGCCCCCCCTTTTAGGGGGGGGAAGTTGGGTCCCCAAACTTCAGGGTTTTGAACCAGGTTGTGCCACCCCCCAATCTGGGTGATTTTGGGCTTGGTTGTGCCCCTATCCAGGGGTTGGTCTCTAGGGGGGGGGGCTCAGACCGTGCCCCAATCCGGGGGTCCCGGGGGGGGGGGCACAGACCGTGCCCCAATCCGGGGGTCCCGGGGGGGGGGGGCTCAGACCGTGCCCCAATCCGGGGGTCCCGGGGGGGGGGGCTCAGACCGTGCCCCAATCCGGGGGTCCCGGGGGGGGGGGGCTCAGACCGTGCCCCAATCCGGGGGTCCCCGGGGGGCTCAGACCGTGCCCCAATCCGGGGGTCCCGGGGGGGGGCTCAGACCGTGCCCCAATCCGGGGGTCCCCGGGGGGCTCAGGCCGTGCCCCAGCCCGGCCCCCCTGACCCCCCGTGCCCGCAGGAGCAGCTCCTCAAGCAGCAGCAGCAGTGGCAGCAGCAGCAGCACGGCCCCCCCGCGGCCCCCCCTGCGGCCCCGCCGGCGCTGGGGGCTCTGGGGGCGGGGGTGCCCCCCCCCGGCGCGGCCCCCCCGGCCCCCCCCGGCCCCCCCAAGCTGTTCGGGGCCCTGGGCCGGCCCCCGGCGCTGCCCCAGCTCGGCTTCGACCCCCGCTGGGTGATGCTGCCGCCCTACGTGGACCCTCGGCTGCTGCCCCCCCGCGCCGCCCCCGTCGACTTCTACCCCCCCGGCGTGCACCCCTCTGGTAAGGGGGGGTCCCGGGGGTGGGGGAGCTGGGCCTGGGGGGTCTCAGCCTCGTGGGACGGTTCTGGGGGGTCTCGAGCACATGGGGTGGGTTTGGAGGGGAGGGCGTTTGCGGGGAGTTTGACCCTATGAAGCGTTAGGGGTGTGCGATCCCGACAGGAGGGATTTTGGGGAGGGTCTGAGGCACACGGGGTAGGTCTGGGGGATCTCGCCCCACTGAGGGGGTGCTGGGGGGGTCTCACCCCGTGTCCCCCCTCCCCAGGGCTGCTGCCGCGGGAGCGCTCGGACAGCGGGGGCTCGGGCTCGGAGCCCTTCGACCGCTCGCCCGCGGCCCCCCCGCTGCGGGACCGCGGGACCCCCCCGGGGGACCCCAAACCCTCCTGGGGGGGCGACGCCTTCACAGCCCCCCCCGAGCCGCGGGGGCTGCCCTCGCCCCTGCGCCCCCCCGCCGGCGACGACGACAAGGGGCTGCGGTGAGTGGGGGGCTGGGGGGGGGCGTGGGGAGGCTGCGGTAAGCGAGGGGGGGCCGGGAAGTTTTGGGGGGGGGATCAGGGCAGGTCTGGGGGGGCGTTTTGGTGGTCTCAGCCCCACTGACTCTCTCTCCCCCCTTGTTCCCCCAGGAGTGAGACCCCCCCGGTCCGCCTGCGGGACCCCGGCGCGCCCCCTCCCTACGCCTACCCCCCTTTCGAGAACGGAGGGGGCCCCCCCCTGCCCCGCTTCCCGCCCCCCCCCGCCGAGGACCCCCCTGCGCCCCCCCGGCCCTGGGCCCTGCCCCCGGCCGCGCCTCCCCCGCGCCCCCCGGAGCCCCCCCTCGCCCCCGACGGGGCCCCCCCGGAGCCGCCGCCCCCCCCCCGGCGCCGCCGCCCCCCGCCCGCCCGTCTTCCAGGAGCCCCCCAAGAAGGCGCCGCCCCCCCAGAAAGCCCTGAAGGAGGAAGGGGGGGCGGCGCTGGGGGGGCCCCCCAAGGAGGACGGGGGGGGCCAGCGCCGGCCCGAGCGCCCCCCCCGCGCCCCCCCCGACCCGCACAAGGCCCCGCGGGGGGGGTCTCGCACCGAGACCCGCTGGGGACCCCGGCCCGGCGCCCCCCCCCCGCCGCGCGGCCCCCCCCGAGGAGCCCGCCGAGAAGGGCCCCCCCCCCGCGGCGCGCGGGGCCCATCAAGAAGCCCCCCCCGAAGGAGGAGGGGGCGGCGGGCGAGGAGCCCCCCCCCGCCAAGGACTCCCCGAAGCCCCCCAAGGCCAAGCCCGCGGCCGCCCCCTCCCCCGCGGCCAAGGACCCGGGGGCGCCGCCGGGGGGGGCGGGGGCGGGGTCCCCCTCGCGCCGCCGCTGCCGCGACCCCGCCCTGGAGCGCGGGGGGGGCGCGGGGGGGCCGCGGGGGCGACCGCGGGGGGGGCGCGGGGAGTTCTTCGCGCGGGGCCGCGGCTTCCGGGGGGCCTACGGGGGGCGCGGCCGGGGCGGGGGGGGCCCGGGGCCGCCCCCCCCGCGAGTTCCGTGGCTTCCGCGGCCCGGCCGGGGAGCCCCCCCCGCCCGCGGGCCCCCCCGGCGGCGCCCCCCCCGCGGCCCCCCCCCGCGCCGCCGGGCTCGGAGCCGCGCAGCGAGGGCTCGGAGTACGAGGAGGAGCCCCCCCGGCGGCGGCAGCGCGGCTCCGAGAGCTCCGACACGGGGGGCGGCGAGACCCCCCCGCGGCCCCCCCGCGCCGCCGCCGCCGCCGCCGCCCCCCCCCCGGGGCTGCCCCCCCGCGCCCCCCGCGGCCGCGTCTTCACCCCCCGGGGGGTCCCGTCCCGGCGGGGGCGCGGGGGGGGCCGCCCCCCCCCGGCCTGGAGCCCCCCCCCGGCGCAGGACCCCCCCCCCGCAGCCGCCGGCCCCGGCGCAGCCCCCCCGCGGGGGCGGGGGCTCGGAGCGGCCGCCCCGGCGGCGCCGGCACGGGCGGGGGCAGCAGCAGGACAAACCCCCCCGGTTCCGCCGCCTGCGCCAGGAGCCCCCCCCGCCCCCCCGCGGCGCCGCCCCCCGCCCCCAGCGCCGCCGCCGCCCCCAGCGCCGCCGCCGCCCCCCCCCGGCGCCCCCCCCGCTCCCCCGAGCACAACTCGGACCAGTGGGAGACGGCCTCGGAGAGCTCCGACCTGGGGGGGCGCCGGGGGGGCCCCCCCGAGCGGGACCCGCCCGCGCCCGGCGGCCCCCCCGCGCAGGGCCCCCCCCCCCGCCGCCCCCCCCCCCCCCCGCCTGGCCAAGCGCAGCTTCTCCAGCCAGCGCCGCTCCGGGGGGGGCGCGGGGGGCCCCCCCCAAAACACCCCCCAAGGGGGGGGGCGGCCGCAGCGGGGGGGGCCGCGGGGGTGGCGGGGGGCGCGGGGGGGACAAGAGGGGGTGGCCCTCGCCCCGAAACCGCAGGTGAGGGGGGGCTGGGGGGTCCTGGGGGGGGGGGGGGGGGTCAGCGTTTTAGGGGGGTCATGGGGGGGAGGGCAGTGGGGAGGGGCTGAACGGGGTTTTGTGGGAGTAAAATGGGGGGAGGGGTTTTGAGGGTCCTGGGGGGTCTCAGAGGGCCGGGGGGGTGGATCTGGGGGGTTTGGGGGACCCAGGACTGAGTTCTGGGCAGGGCCTGGGGAATTCTGGGGCATCCTGGGGGGATAAAAGGGGGGGTTGAAGGTTCAGGGGTTGTTCAGAAGGGGTCTCTCACCCTCCGTGTGCCCCTCCCCCGCAGCCGTAACACCGAGGAGCCCCCCGCCCCCCCTGGCCCCCCCGGCTCGGGCACCGCCCCCCCCGGGCTGGCGCTGCCCCCGGCCCCCTCGGCTGTTTTCCGCCTGGACCGGGTGGTCCCGAGCGACCCCGGGGGGATCCGCAGGGCCCTGGCCCAGCTGCGCCCCAAGGCCGGGACCCCCGCCCCGGGGCTGCCCCCCCCTGCAGGTACGGACCCCCCCGAGCCCCCCTTGTGCCCCCCCGATCCCCCCAGCCCCCCATAACCGCCCCCTTTTCTCTGCACAGCCCCTGAGCCCCCCCTGGGCCCCCCCCCTGGGCCCTCCCGGAGCCCCCCGGGCCGGGCCGGGCCTCGGGGGCTTCTTGGCCAAACGACGCGAAAGGGCCCAGAATCAGGTGAGGGGGAGGGGCGGGAGGGGGGCCTGGGGGGTCCTTGGGGCTCCCCTGCCCCCTCCCCCCACTGACCCCCCCTTGCACCCCCCCAGGATCCCCTGGGGTTCGGGGACCCCCAGCAGGATGGGCCGGGGGAGCCGCAGGGGAGGCTGAGCCCCCCCCTCTGGAGCCACCTGCCCACCAGTAAGGGACTGGGGAGCACTGGGAGAAGGGACAGGGGCCACTGGGACGTGCTGGGAGGTACTGGGGGGCACTGGGAAGGGACTGGGATGCCCTGGGGTTAAATAGGGCGTAGTGGGGGCACTGGGATTAAATAGGGGGTGTGGGATTTACTGGGGGGCACTGGGAGGTATTGGGGGGCACTGGGAAGGGACTGGGAGGCACTGGGATTGAACAGGGGGCTTTGGGAGTTACTGGGGGGCACTGGGAGTCACAGGGGGTTCCCTGCCCCCCCAGGTGCCCCCCCCAAGCCGCTGGCCCCGGGGCAGCCCTGGATCGAGCCCCTCCCCCCGTTTGAGGACGCCGCCAGCCCCGAGGTGAGGCCGGGGGGGGGGCGCGGGGGGGTCCCCGCCCCCCGTGTGTGATCCCCCAGCCCGCTGACCCCCGCCCTCCCGCAGCCCAGCCCCTCGGACAGCGGCGTGGAGCTGAGCGGGGACTCGGCCGCCTGCAGCCAGCGCAGCTCCCCCGACGGGGGCCTGGCCCCGAACCCGCCCGGGGGGGCGCAGCCGGGGGGGCCCCCCCTGCCCGAGGGGCCCCCGGAGCCGCGGTGCCGCCTGCCCCCCCCCCGCGAGGACACCCAGGTACGGGGGCCCCGAAACCCCGGGGGGGGCGGGGGGGGGGGTTCAGGTAAACCCTGAGCCCCCCCCGCACACCCTGCCCCCCCCCCCCCCAGTTGTGCGGGGCCCCCCCCACGGCCCCCCCGGGCCCCATCGGCACCGAGCGCTCCCAGCGAGCCCGGAACCCCCCCGGCGGGGGCGGCGAGGTCTGGGGGCCCCCCCACGGCACCGACGGGGACCCCCGGCCCCGAGAGCGCGGAGAGAAGGAGGGAGTGCCCCCCCCCGGGGGGGGAGACGGGGTAAGGGGGGCTGGGGGGGCACCGAGGGGTTTGGGTCAGGATTTGGGGCAGGCACAGAGGGGTTTGGGGTCAGGGTTTGGGGGAGGCACAGAGGGGTTTGGGGTCAGGATTTGAGGGAGGCACAGAGGGGTTTGGGGGAGGCACAGAGGGGTTTGGGGTCAGGGTTTGGGGTCAGGGTTTGGGGTCAGGATTTGGGGGAGGCACAGAGGGGTTTGGGGGAGGCACAGAGGGATTTGGGGTCAGGGTTTGGGGTCAGGATTTGGAGGAGGCACAGAGGCGTTTGGGGGAGGCACAGAGGGGTTTGGGGTCAGGATTTGGGGGAGGGTTTCACTGCGTCTCTTTCCTTCCCCCCAGCTCAGCGTTGCCCCCCGGGACTGGGAGCTGCTGCCTGGGGGGGGTCCCGAGGCCCCCCCAAATCGGCCCCTGGAGTCCAAGGGCCCCCCCGGGGACCCCCCCGGGCCCAGCCAGCGCCCGTTCCCCGAGCTCTGCTACGGGGGGGCTGCAGCCGCCGGGCAGGTACGGGGGTGAGGGTTACCCAGGGGGCCACCCTGAGGGGGGGCTGGGGGGGCTCGGTGGGACCGACCTGACCCCCCCTTGTTCCTCAGGTGCCCCCCCCAGCCACGGAGCCCCCCCCCGGCAGCAGCAGCAGCTTCCGGCCAGGGACGCCCTCGCTGACCCCGTACAGGTACCTGAGGGGGGGCACACCTGGGGGGTCTGGGGGGTTCCTGGCTCCCCCCGAGCCCCCCTGAGCCCTCCCCCCGTGTCCCCCCAGGCCGGTGCTGGTGGCGGGGGCGGGGCTGCCCCTCCCCCCGCTCAAGGGCCCCTTCATGGATTTCCCGGCCCTGGGGGGCCCCGACCTGGCCAAGCTGGGGGGGGCGGGGGGGGTCCTGTACCCGCCCCCGTTCCTGTACGGGCCCTACTGCCCCGACCCCCCCGTGCTGCAGGTGAGTGGGCGGGGCTGGGGGCGGGGCTGGCGGGGCCTGGGCGGGGCTAACGTGGCCACGCCCCCGCAGGTGCGGCAGGAGCTGACCCCGCCCTCGGAGTTCTACGGGCAGGGCCAGAGCAGCTTCCAGCAGGTACGGCCACACCTGGGCTGGCCCCGCCCCCCGGGCTGGCCCCGCCCCCCGTAACCCCCTCCCCCCGTGTCCCCCCAGATGCTGCTGCCGCTGGTGGAGCCCCCCCCGGTCCCGCCCGTCGTCAACTTCGGGGCCCCCCCGGCGCCGCCCCTCCCCCTCCTGCCGCTGGGGCGGCTCCTGGCCCCGCCCGCCCGGCCCTTCGCCCCGCCCCCCCACCGCGGGCCCCGCCCCCGCCCGGCCGAGCCCCCCCCTCCCCCCGGGGCGCCGGCCCCTCCCCCCGCCGCCCCTCCCCCCACCCTGCCTCCCCCTGTCCCCCGTGCCGCCCCTCCCCCCCCGGGGTCCCGCCGCCCCCCCAGCGCTTGGGGCCCCCCCCGGGCCCCCCCGGAGCCGCAGCGCCCCCAGTGACCCCTCCCCCACCCGGGGGGTCCCGGTATTTATGCGGGTGGGGGAGTGGCCGGACGTAATCCCCCTCCCCCTCTCCTTGCGTGGGGCGCGGCCCCTCCCCCTCCTTTGGTAAAGAAACGTTGAAAACGATAAAAAACACAAAAATGAAACCAAACGGCCCCGGCAGAGGAATAAAGGTGCAGCAACATCCCGTGGTGGGCGTGGCGAGGGGCGGGGCCGCGTTTATTGGGGGGGCTCGCGGGGGGGCTCGCGCGGGGGCAGGGGCTCCCCGAAGGCGCGGTGGGCGTTGGGGAAGCGCCGGGGGCTGAAGTCGGGGTCCTCGCGCAGCCGGCGCTGCAGGTCCGCCTGGAGCTGGGGGAGGGGCGCGGGGGCTGGGGGTGGCGCCCGAGCCCCGCCCCCAACGAGCCCCGCCCCCAGCCCCCACCCAGGGGCTCTCTGAACCCCCCCACCACAGGAACACCCCCCAATCCCCTCCCCCCACCCTCCACGAGCTCCCTCCCCTCTGCCCAGCAGTTCTGGGGGGGGCACAGAACCCCCCCCCATTCCCCAGAGCCCACGTACCCCCCCGAGCCCCCAGCCCCATTCCCCTGTACCTGCTGCCTGTACCCCCCGAGCCCCCAGCCCCATTCCCCTGTACCTGCTGCCTGTACCCCCCCGAGCCCCCAGCCCCATTCCCCTGTACCCCCCGAGCCCCCAGCCCCATTCCCCTGTACCTGCTGCCTGTACCCCTCCTGCAGCCCCCCCTCGCTCAGCTCCCGGCTGAGGCTCTCGGGGCTCCCGAGGCTCCGGGCGCCCGGTGGCGCGGGGCGGCTCTGGACACGGCCTCGGCCAGCAGCAGCGGGGGCGGCTCGGCCTGCATCGTCTGGGGTGGGGAGAGGGGTCACTGGGGTCACTGGGGGGTCAGGGCAGGGGCAGTGCGTGTGGTCAGCGTTACGATTGTTCACGGGGTCAGCGGGGTGTTCAGCAGGGCTGAAGAGGGGTCAGTGTGAGTATGGGGGGCTGTGGGCTGGGTGTATGGTCATTCGGAGGTCACCCAGCGGTCACTGCGGTCACTGACCTTGCGGCGCTTGGCCGGCATCCCGCTCAGGTAGGCGTCGCTGAGCGGGGGCTGCGGCTTTGCCTTGCGCTGGCGCTGGGCGTCCTCGCGGATGATGGGGACCCACTCCTGGCGGGGACACGGACACGGGGGGGTCACACGGGGCTGGCCCTCCCTCCCCCGACCCACACCCGCTCCTGGCGGTCACACACGGGGGGGGGGTCGCACACGGGGGGGTCACCGAACCCCGTCCCCCCCACTCACCGGGGGCACGGCGGCCGCCCAGGCCTCGCTGTCGCTCTCGGGGGGGGGCAGGGCCTCCTCGGCCGTGGTGGCGGGGGCGGGGGACCCCGCGCCGTCCCACTGCAGTGGGGGAGGGGTGGTGAGGGGCGGGGCCTGCACGGGGAGGCCACGCCCCCTCCGTGGGAGGCTCTGGCCCCTGGTGTAGGCCCCTCCCCCTCCGTACCTGGGCGTCGTCCGGGGGCGGCTCCGCCTCCTGCACCTCCATTGGCTCCTCGGGCAGCGGCTGGGCGGGGCAGAGGGGCGGGGCTTTAGCCAGGGGTGGGGCTTGTGGGCCAAGGGGTGGGGCCTGTCTAGTGGGTGGGGCTGCTGTTCAGCAGGGTCACACCTGGGGGTGGAGTTACCTGTGTGGGCGTGGCCATGGGGAGGGGCCATGGGTGGGGTCAGTGCCCAGGGGCGGGGTTACCTGTCTGGGTGTGGCCCTTGGGTGGGGTCAGTGTCCAGGGGCGGGGTTACCTGTCTGGGTGTGGCCCTTGGGTGGGGTCAGTGTCCAGGGGCGGGGTTACCTGTCTGGGTGTGGCCCTTGGGTGGGGTCAGTGCCCAGGGGCGGGGTTACCTGTGTGTGGCCCTTGGGTGGGGTCAGTGTCCAGGGGCGGGGTTACCTGTGTGTGGCCCTTGGGTGGGGTCAGTGTCCAGGGGCGGGGTTACCAGAGTGTGGCCCTTGGGTGGGGTCAGTGTCCAGGGGCGGGGTTACCTGTCTGGGTGTGGCCCTTGGGTGGGGTCAGTGTCCAGGGGTGGGGTTACCTGTCTGGGTGTGGCCCTTGGGTGGGGTCAGTGCCCAGGGGCGGGGTTACCTGTCTGGGTGTGGCCCTTGGGTGGGGTCAGTGCCCAGGGGCGGGGTTACCTGTCTGGGTGTGGCCCTTGGGTGGGGTCAGTGTCCAGGGGTGGGGTTACCTGTCTGGGTGTGGCCCTTGGGTGGGGTCAGTGTCCAGGGGCGGGGTTACCTGAGTGTGGCCCTTGGGTGGGGTCAGTGTCCAGGGGCGGGGTTACCTGTGTGTGGCCCTTGGGTGGGGTCAGTGTCCAGGGGCGGGGTTACCTGTCTGGGTGTGGCCCTTGGGTGGGGTCAGTGCCCAGGGGTGGGGTTACCTGTCTGGGTGTGGCCCTTGGGCGTGGCCCGTGCTCACCTGGCGGGGCGGGGGCTCCGGGGGCTCCCCCAGGTGCCGCACATAGGGCAGCACCTGCTCGGGGGTCACCGGCATCTGCTCGAGCACCGCCTGCAGCCGCAGCCCCACCACGGCCGTCAGCCACCCCACCAGCGACGGCGGCACGTCCGCGGACAGGCGGCGCTGGGGGGGGACAGGGGGGTCAGGGCCAGCAGGGACCCCTGAGCCCCCCTTCCCCCCCCGCGGGTCTGGGGTCCCACTCACGATGCGGTCGCTGATGAGGGCCCCCAGGGCCCCCCGCTCGCCCCGCAGGCAGTGCAGGTTCAGCGCCAGGCACTCGAACAGGCCCCGGTTGCAGAGCTCCAGCAGCCGCGGCCCGAAGGAGCCGTCTGGGGGGACAGGGACGGAGTGACCCCCGCCGACCCCTCAGTGACCCACGGCAACCCCCGCACACCCACTCACCACCGCCACAGCGACCAGCAGCTGCACTCAGGGCCCCCCACGACTGCCCCACGGATCCCACCAGCCCCTGCAGACCCCAGGATCCCCCCCAGGACCCCCCCCGGGGACCCCCGGTACCGGTGCAGCGCAGCACGTGCAGCGCGATGCGGTTGAACTGCTCCCGCAGGAACTCCACGTTGGTCCGGGTGATGTCCACCCCGTCGGCCACTCGGACACCGGCCTGGGGGGGGGTGAAACATGAAGGGGAGGCATCCACCAGGCCCCCCCCCAAACCCACCCCAGACCCCAAACTCATCCCCATCTCAGAGTCCCCCCGTAAGTGCCCCCCAAGCCCCCCTCAACCTTCCCAGCGACACCCCCAGACCCCCCAGCCCCACTCACGAAGCTCTCGCGGATGAACCCCTCCAGCCCCATGATCAGGTTGTGCGTCGCTGCCTGGGGAGGGCGGGACGAAGGCGCGGTCAGGGTCTGGGGGGGCCCTGGGGGGGCTCTGGGGGGCTCAGGGGGGGCTCGGGGGGTCCCAGGGGTCCCTCACCCGCACGTTGGCCTCGGTGGGGTCGCGGCCGCCCAGGTAGCGCTGGCGGAAGCAGCGGCGCAGCAGCGGCTGCAGCCGGGCCAGGGGCTGGCAGCGCCCGTGCAGCAGCAGCACCACGTCCACCATGGACAGGTGCTGGCAGATGAGCGCCAGCAGCGCCCCGAAAAACCCTACAGGGAAAAGGGAAGGCTCAGGGGGCACCCCCAAACCCGGCACAGCCAAGGGGGCCCCAAAGCCCACAGGGGAAGACCCAAAACCCACAGAAAGAAAACCAAAACCCACAGAAACAAAACCAAAACCCACAGAAAACGACCCAAAACCTCCTGGGAGGGACCTAAAACACCCCGGAGAGACCCGAACCCCCGCGGAACTCTCGTTCCCTGGGGCTCCCGTTTCTTTCTGGTCACTGCACAGGGGACCCCTGGCCTGAGCCGTGTTCTGGGGACCCTAAACCCACCCTGCAGCACTCCCGGGGTCCCCAATCGCCCCCCAGGACCCCCCCCCCGTGCCCCCCTCTCACCGTCGGGCCCCGGGGAGCCCTCGAGCAGGCCGGGGGTGCCGCTGAGGCGGCTCAGGAAGGCGGCGATGCTCTCGGGGGGGCCGCTGGGGGGGGCGCCCAGGGGGCCGAGCATGGAGCTGAGCACGCCCTGCAGGACGCTGGTGAAGAACTCGGGGGGCAGCGGCTCCCCGGGAGGGGGAGGGGCGGGGCCGCCGTCGGCGGGGGCGGGGCCTGCGGGGGGGGCGGGGCCGCCCTCGGGGGGCGGAGGGGGGGGAGGGGGCGGTGGGGAGGGGGGAGGGGCGGCAGAGGTGGGGGAAGGGGACAGGTCGGAGGTGGGCGGGGCCTCGGCCGAGGGGGCGGGGCCAGGCTGGGCAGCCTGTGGGGAGAAAGGGGGGGTCAGGGGGGGCGTGTCCAGCACAGGCCCCGCCCCTTTGGAGCCCCTCCCCTTATGCAACAAGCCCCGCCCCCTCCATGCTTAGGACCGCCCCCTTCCCACATCATTAATTCACCCCCGCCCAGGCCCCACCCCCTCATTAAGCAGCCCCGTGCCCCGCCCCCTGTGACCCCGCCCCTGCCCCCTCCCCGTGGCCCCGCCCCTTTCTGCGGCCCCGCCCACCTGCAGCAGCTCGGCCACGCCCTCCAGCAGGGGGCTCCCCCCGGGCACGGCCACGCCCACGAGCGGCGCCGGCCCCGCCCCCAGCAGCCCCCCCAGCAGCCCCGCCAGGGGGCGCTGCTGCGCCTCGGCCCCGCCCCCCCCCGCTGTGGGTGGGGCTGGGGGCGGGGCCGGGGGCGGGGCCGAGCCCTCGGGACCCCCCGGAGCCCCCCCGGGTGGGGGGGCGGGGCCGGGCGGGGCCGGGGGCGGGGCTTGGCCCGAGGGGGGGGCGGAGTTGGGGGTGGGAGGCGCAGGGGGGGCTGAGGAACCGCCCTGGGCTGGGGGGAGAGAGAAAGGGGGGGGGTCAGGGGGTCTGCGACTCCCCCGGGACCCCCGAAACACCTCCCAGGGACCTCCCCCCACCTCGAACAGGAACCTGGGACCCCCCCCCCCCGCCCCCCTTGTACCCCCAGCAACCCCCAGTCCTTCCCAGTGCCCCTCCCGCTCCCTCCAGTACAGCCCAGTACCCCCCAGTCCCTCCCGGTTCCCCCCAGTACCACCCGGTTCCCTCCCAATTCCTCCCCAGTCCCCCTGAGCCTCTCCCAGTTCCCCCCAGTCCCTCCCCAGTTCCCTGCAGCCTCTCCCAGTTCCTCCCCAGTCCCTCCCAGTGCCCCCAGTCTCACCCAGCACCAGCGGCTGCATCAGGAGCTGCCCCACCAGGCCGCTGATCACCTGCGCCAGCGACGCCCCCCCAGGGGCCTGGGGGGGGGTCAGCAGGGTCAGGGGGGGACCCCGACCCGGGACCCTTCCTCACCCATCCCCCATCGCCATCCCCGGGGGTCCCTCCCCACCGTGACCCCCCCTCCCCACCCTGGGTGCCCCCCAGAGCCCCCCCAGTCCCCCCCCACTCACGGGGCCGGCGCCGGCCTGGGGGGCTCCGGGGTGGGTGGGGCGCGGGGGCGGTGCTGACGGCCGGGCGATGACCACACGGGTGGGGGCCTGGAACCCGCCCACGGCCTGGCCTGGGGGCAATGGGGGGTCAGGGGGCCACGAGACCCCCGAGAGACCCTCCCAGAACCCCCCCAGTGTCGCGGAGGCCTCCCAGAGAGCCGCGGGGCACGGCCGGACGTAGGGCTGGGGACACTGGGGACACTGGGGATGCTGGGGATGCTGGGGGCACTGGGGACACTGGGGACGCTGGGGACACTGGGGACGCTGGGAACACTGGGGATGCTGGAGACTCATGGAGCAAAGCTCGGCTGTGGATGCTGGGGACACTACAGATGCTGGGGGCACTGGGGGCACTGGGGACATGTGGGGCAGAGCCCGGCTGGGGGGCTGGGGGCAGGTGGGGACTCGTGGGGCAGCCTCTGGCCATGGGTCAGTGCCACGGGGCCGGGCTGTGGGTCAGCTGTGGGGGATCATTTGTGGGTTACTCCTGGTCAGCTGCGAGTCAGTGCTAGGGGTCAGCACCGGGCCAGTTCTGGGTCAGCAGTGGTCAGTTGTGGGTCAGGGTTAGGGGTCAGCAACGGTCAGCTATGGGTCAGCTGTGGGTCAGGGTTAGGGGTCAGCAGTGGTCAGCTATGGGTCAGTTGTGGGTCAAGGTTAGGGGTCAGCAGCGGTCAGCTATGGGTCAGTTGTGGGTCAGGGTTAGGGGTCAGCAGCGGTCAGCTATGAGTCAGTTGTGGGTCAGGGTTAGGGGTCAGCAGCGGTCAGCTATGGGTCAGCTGTGGCTCAGGGTTAGGGGTCAGCAGTGGTCAGCTATGAGTCAGTTGTGGCTCAGGGTTAGGGGTCAGCAGCAGTCAGCTATGGGTCAGCTGTGGCTCAGGGTTAGGGGTCAGCAGCGGTCAGCTATGAGTCAGTTGTGGGTCAGGGTTAGGGGTCAGCAGCGGTCAGTTCCGGGTCAGCAGCGGTCAGCGGTACCTGTGGCCGCAGAGGCCGCGGCCGCCATGGCCTGCTGGGTGATCTGATGGGCCACGGCCTGCAGGAACTCGGGGGGCAGTGGGGGCAGCTGGACCCCCACCCCGCCTGAGGGGACAGGGGGGTCAGGCCACGCCCACTGCCCCACCCACTGCCCACTGCCCCACCCACTGCCACGCCCACGGCCACGCCCACTGCCCCACCCACTGCCCCACCCAAACCCCCACTGCCCCCAGCCCCCCCAAACCCAACCTAGACCCCCCCCCAAACCCCCCAAATCCCCTCCCCCACTCACCGATGCCCAGCCCGGGGCCGGGGGGCCCAGCTGAGCCCCCCGCGGGGGGAGAGCCCGAATCTGGGGGGCACAGAGAGGGGGGGTCACGGGGGGCTGGGGGGATTTGGGGTGGTGGGGAAGAGTTTGGGGCTGGGAGCGGCCGGGGAGGGATTTGGGGGTCTGGGAGAGGTTTGGGGGGGTCCCAGGGGGATTTTGTGGTCCTGAGAGCGGCTCTGGGGGTCCCAGGGGGATTTAAGGGGGGGTTTGGGGGTCCCAGATCGAGTTTAATGGGGGGACATGGGGGAGGTTTTCAGTGGGAATTTTGGGGGTCCTGGGGGCGTTTTAAGGGGGGGTTTTGTAGTTTTGGGGGGGTCAGAAGAGGATTCTAATGAGAGTTTTTGGGGGTCCTTGAGGGGATTTTAAGGCAGATTTTTGGGGGGTCCTGGGGGGTTTCCAGGGGTACTTTAGAGGGTCCCTAGGGGGGTTTGAGCGGGAATTCCGGGGGTCCCGGGGGCCTCACTCACCCTGGATGTTCATGTGCATCATCACCACGGGCTCCACGCTCTGGTGCGAGATCCGGATCACGCGGGGGGGCCCCGGCTGCGCCCCGGGGGGAGGGCCCGGGGGGGGCGGCGGCGCCTCGGGGGGGTCCCCGGGGGTGGGGGGCGTGGGGGGGGGAGGGGCCGGGGGGCAGCTCGGCCGGGCCGGGGGGCGCGGGGGGGGCGGGGCTGCCGTTCCCGGCCATCGTCACCGTGGTGCCCACGTTGATCTGGGGGGGCCGGGGGCGTCAGGGGGGGCCCCACGGCCTGGGGCCACCCAGAACGAGGGGGATCAGGGTCCCCTCTGCCCCCCCCAAAATGGGGATCCTCCCCACACCGCCACCCTCTTATTTCGGAGTTCCTCCATCCTGTATTTTGAAACCCCCACTCTCATTTTGGGGTCCCTATCCCCATTTCGGGGCCCCCATCCCCATTTTGGGGTCCCTATCCCCATTCTGGGGCCCCCATCCCCATTTTGTGCTTCCCCCTCCCCATTTCAGACCCCCCCATTCTTTATTTCCAAACCCCGCCACCAACCAACACCCTCACCCCCCTCATTTTGGGGGTCCCCCCACCCCCTACTTTGGGGTCCAAAAACCCACAGCCCCCCACCCCTCCCGAAGGCTCCCACCCCCCGATTCCGGGGTCCCCCCACCTGGATGGGGATGGTCGCCTGCTGCACCAGCATGGGGGGCCCGTAGTGGGGGAGGGGCCGGGCGAGGTGCAGGGGGCGGGGCGGGGCCCCCCCCAGGTTGCAGCGCAGCTCGGACAGGGCCACCAGGGCATTGCCCAGCAGCCGCTGCCCCTCCCCCACCAGGTTCAGCAGCCGCTGCGCCTCCTCCCGGCCCTCGCTCTGGGGGAAGGGGGCGGAAACGGGGGGGGTCAGGGGGGCCCCGCGACCCCCCGGGACCCCCCTGAGGTGGGGGGGGGGGGGCCGAACCCCCCCCCGAACGCGGCTTTGGTTGCACGAAAATCCCCCGAATTCCGCCCCCAGACCCCCCAAAATTCCTCTCCCAAACCTCTTCAGACCCCCCCGAGCCCCCCTGAGACACCCCCCCTCCCTCGCTCACGCTGCCCCTCGCATCGCGATAGTGCCGCCGGTATCGCGATAGCGCCGCTGACGGCGTGACAGCAACACCGACACACTCACGGCTCCCAGCCCTTTGCAACCCCCAAAACCGCCCCAAACGTTCCCAAAACCCCCCCGGGACCCCCACCCACATTGTTGTTGTAGTCGGCTGTCGCGGCGGACCCCAGGATATCGCGATAGCGCTGCCGATAGGGCTCCAGCCGCGTCTCCAGGCGCCGCAGCTCCCCCAGCACCTCCCCCAGCTCCGCCGGCGTCGGGGGGCTGCGGGGGGAGCACGGGTGAGGCCGGGACCCCCGAAGCCCCCCCAGACACCCCAAATCCCCCCAAAGCCCCGCTCACCTGGCGGCCTCGGGGCCCGGGCCGGGCTCGGGGGGCTCCGGGGGCTCCGCGGGCGCCGACGCCTCCATCTGCTCCTCGGGGGGGGGCCCGGGGGTCTCCGGGGGGGCCGGGGGGGGCCCCTCGGCCTGGGCAGGGGAGCGGGACCCCCCCCCATTGCCCTGGGAGGGGGAGAAACGGGGGGGTTTGGGGGGGCTCGGAGCGCGCTGGGGTGGGGGAGGGCACGGGGAGGGGATTTGGGGGGGTTTTGGGGGAGATTTGGGGTCTCGCTCACCTCCAGCTGTGCCAGCACCCCCTGGATGTCCCTCAGCATGTGCTGGGCCACCAACAGCCGCATCCGGGGCTCGCTCTGAGGGGGGGGACACCGGGGGGGTCACTCTGGGCCCCCCAACACCCCCTGGGACCCCCGGAGCAGGGGGGGGCACAGCCTGGACCCCTCAAACCCCCCCCCCAGACCCACCTGGCCGGGGCCCTGGTCCATGTTGATGTGGACGTCGACAGAGGAGCCGTCGATCTGGGGGGGGCCCCGAATTATTGACCCCCCCCAAAGCCACTGACCCTCCCCTCCCCCAATGAGCCCCTCATCAGTTACCCCCCCCTCCCAAAACCACCGCCCCCCAAACTCCCCCCCAAACTCCCCGACCTTCCACTGCCCCCCCACAAAACGACCCCCCCCCCAGACCCGACTTTTCCCAAATCCCCGGCCCCCCCGCGGCCCCCCTCACCGGCAGGTTGAAGGTTCCCACCATGACGTAGCTGTTGGCGTTCCTGTCGGGGCCCCCCCCGCGGGCCCCCCCCCGTTCTGGGGGGGGGGGGGGAGGAGCCCAGCCCCGAGGGCCCCCCCGAGGACGGCGACTGCGCCTGGGGGGGGGCTCGCTCCACCAGGTGGATCACCTTGCCCCCCACATCTGCGGGGGGGAGGACACGGGGGGGGGTCAGCGGGGTGCGACCCCCACCCAGCACCCCCCAAAAAATCCCCGAACCCCCCCCCCTTCCCCCCGGACTGTCCCGAACCCTCCATGATCCCCAAGGAGCACCCCCAGCCCCCCCAAACTCCCCCTCCCACCCCCATCCTCCCCCCGGGGGTGCCCCCAGCCCCCCAGCCCCGTTCCCAGGGGCGCCCCCAGCCCCATTTCCCCCCGGGGGTGCCCCCAGCCCCCCAGCCCCGTTCCCAGGGGCGCCCCCAGCCCCCCCAGCCCCGTTCCCAGGGGCGCCCCCAGCCCCATTTCCCCCCGGGGGTGCCCCCAGCCCCATTCCCAGGGGCGCCCCCAGCCCCATTTCCCCCCGGGGGTGCCCCCAGCCCCGTTCCCAGGGGCGCCCCCAGCCCCATTTCCCCCCGGGGGTGCCCCCAGCCCCGTTCCCAGGGACGCCCCCAGCCCCATTTCCCCCCGGGGGTGCCCCCAGCCCCGTTCCCAGGGACGCCCCCAGCCCCATTTCCCCCCCCCCGGCGGGCCCCCCCTCACTGTAGTCGCGCAGCCGCCGCTCGTCCTGCAGGACGCGGCCCTGGTAGATGAGCCGCTGCTTCTCGGCCGCGATGCTCACGGCGCCCGCGATGCGCTGCTTGAACTCCCGCACCGAGATCTGCGGGGGCCGCGCCGGAGGGGTCACACCGGGGGTGGAACGGGGCCGGGGGGGGGGGGGGGGGGAAGGGGGGGTCGTCACACCGGGATCTCTCTCCGCGCTCTCCCCGCCCTCACCTCCGGCTCCACTTCGAAGCTCCGCGTCTGCGAGTCCAGCGTCTTCACCAGCACCTGCAGCACCTCCGGCCGCTCCTCCGCCATGGCGGGGCCGGGGGGGCCCGGGGGGGCCGCGGCGACGGGGACGGGCTGCCCTGAGGAGCGGGGGGGGGGGGGGGTTGGGGGCCGTTACAGCGGGGCCGCCCCCGGAGCCCCCCCCCGCCCCCTCAGCCCCCCCCCCGCCGCCCCTCCCCCACCTCGGCGGTGGCGGCGGCTCCGACGCGGCCGCGGCGGCTCCGGCCCAGCGCCTGCTCCGCTCTGCGCCTGCGCGCGCAGGACCCCGCCGGGGCTGCCCCGCGCGCGCGCCTGCAGCGCCGCCGCCGCCGCCGCCGGGAACCCTCCGCGCCCCTCCCGGGGCTCTCCCGCCGGTACCGGAGCCGTTAAAAGCCGCGGAACCGCCGCGCCGGCATCAGGCGGCCGCCAGAGACACCCCCGCGTGGGGGCCCTCAGCGTGAGGCGCGCGCGCAACGCTCCGCGCCGCCATCTTAGCGGCGGCGGCGCCCCCGGCGCCGCCATTTTGTTTAAGGGCGCCGCCATCTTTGGTGAGGGCAGCGCAGCGCAGCGCAGCGCCGCCCCGCCCCGCCCCGTACGGAACCGGCACCGCCCTCGGCGACCCAAAATCGCGTTTATTTACCAAAAAAACCGCGGGGGGGGGGGGGGGGGGGGAGGAGGCGGGGCCGCGGGAGGAGCGCGCGCGGGCACGGCGGGCGGCGGCGGGCGGGGCCTCCCCGGGCGTGGGCGGAGCCCGAATCCCGAAGGAGGTGTCAATCACAGTGGGCGGAGCCTCGGTCCGTGTGCGTGTGGCAGCGGGGCGGGGCCTTGCGCGGAGTGGGCGGGGCCTTGCGCGGAGTGGGCGGGGCCTCCCCGGGCTCCGCCGTAAGTGGGGGCTCAGCCCGGGGGGAGGGGGCGGTTTGGGGGCCCCCGGGGGGCTCCCGGTGGTCCGTGAGTGTTCCCGGTGGTCCACGGGGATCCCAGAGGGCTCCCGGTGGTGCATCGGTGTTCCCGGTGGTCCATTAGTGTTTCTGGTAGTCCAGGGGGGGATCCCAGGGGGCTCCCGGGGGTCCAGGGGGATCCCAGGGGGCTCCCGGGGGTCTCTGGGTGTTCCCGAAGCTCTGTTAAGTGTTCCCAGTGGTCCATTAGTGTTGGCTTCCTGGTGGTCCATTAGTGTTTCTGGTAGTCCAGGGGGGGATCCCAGGGTGCTCCCGGTGGTCCACGAGGGACTCCAGGCGGCCCTGTTGTCCCCTTAGTGTTCTCGGGGGTCCCCGTGGGATCCCGCTGGTGCGGACGGGCCCCCCTCCAGACCGAGCTGGGGGCTCCCCTACTCCGGGAGGGGTCCATCCACCGCCCCCCTGCCCCTCTCCTTGCCCTCGGGAGGCTCCCAGCGCTCGGTGGGAGGGTCCCACCACTCCGTCACGGCCTCGTCCCCCTCCGGGGGGCTCTCCTGGCGCTCCGCGGGGGGGTCCCACAGCCCCGCCGGCGGCTCCCGGCCGTCGGGGGGTCCCCGGTCGCGGTGGCGGCGGGGAGGGGAGGCCGGGAGGGGCTGGCGGGGGGGGGGGCCGCAGGCTGGCGAGCAGCACCAGCGCCTGCAGCAGCGCGTAGAGCCCGGCCAGGGGCAGGAGGTGCCGCAGCAGCGCCCGCAGCCCCGCGGCCACCGCGGCGAAGGCGGCGAGCCCCTGCAGCCAGGCCCCGCCCGCGCCCCCCCGGCCCCGCAGCCCCAGCGCCCCCAGCGCCGCCCGCGCCGCCCCCAGCGCCCCCCGCACGCCCAGGTCGAACACGTGCCGGGCCAGCGCCAGGCAGATGTCCAGCGGCTCCGGCGGCGCCGCGGGGTCCGGCGGGGGACCCCGGCCCCACGGAGGGTCCAGCGCCCACGGGCACATCGGGGGGGCTGCAACAGAGCAACGGGGGGGGGGGGGCACCGTCAGGGCAGGGGGGGCGATGACTGACCCCTCCCCCCCTCCAAAGGCATAACGGGGGGAACGGCGAGCTCCCCTCCCCCAGAGCCCCCCGCCCAGCCCCGTGGGGACCCCGGCCCCGCCCAGCCCCCCCCCAAGCCGCCCCCACCCCGGGGGTCTCACCTCGGGGGGACCCGGAAGTGCTCGGAACTGTGGGAGCAGGGCCGGGGGTCCCGCGGGACCCCTCTGAGCAGGGCGAGGGGTGGGGAGGGGTCCCGCGTCCCTCCGGCCGCTGTTTCCGCCCGGGCCGGGCCGCTCGGAGCTTCCCGGGGGGAGGGGCGAGCTCGGGGTGGGGGAGGGGCGAGTCCGGGCCGAAGGGACCCCTCGGGGGGAGGGGGGGGAGGGTCCCGCGCTGCCCCCCCCCGTTCTGAGCGACCCCCCCCCCACACTCACCCAAGATGGCGCCCGCGCCGCGCCCTCCCCAAGACGGCGCCGGGTCACGTGACCCCGGCCGGGCCCCGCCCTCCTGCCCGCGCGACCCCTGGCGGCCCCAAAGAAACAACGGCGCCATTTCAGCCCCAAAATCGTCTTTATTTCGCCCAAATCCGAGCCCTCCCTTCCCCCTGTCCCGCGGCGCAGTCGGTGCCGAGGCCTCGTCCGGGGCTGCAAAAGAGAAGCGGTTTCTGAGGGGACGAGGGACGCACGGGAAGTCCCGGTGCTCCGGGAGGGTTGGGGGTCCCGGGGTGCTGGAAATGGGGCCGGGGGGGTGACCGGGGACAGGGGGGGGTCCCCGGGGACGGTCCCGGGGCGGTGGCGGCGGCTCAGGGCGCTGCGAGTGTGTCTTCAGGGCGGATCAGGAGTTTTGAACCTGTTCCTCATCGCCGCCGCCACCGCAGACACGCGCAGGGACACGGGGGAATGACGGGGGACTTACCGGGGATTTACCGGGCACAGCGCGGTCCCGCCGCCACCTGCGACACGCGGGCGAGGAACGGGGGTGAGACCAGCGCGGACCCCGAGGTTCGGGGTGACCCCAGGGGGACTCAGGGCCCGGGGGGGTCCCGGGAGGGTTCGGGGGCGTCGCTCAGGCCTGTGGCGTCCTCAGGGGGGTCGGAGACTCTAGTCTTTGGCGTCATCACCGCGACAGCCCCCCGGGGTCGGGGACAGACCCCCAAAGGGACCGGGAACCCCAAATCAACCACCCTCAACCTCACCGGGTCCAGTTCCCCCATTTCCCCTCATTGAGACCCCCAGAATCCCCCCGACGCCTCTTCCAAGAACGCTGCAATTTCCCCGAGACCCCCCACGGCCCCCGATGCCCCCTCAGGACACGCCCGGCCCGCCCCAGCAGCGCCGCAAACCCGACTCTCACCCGCTCCCGGCGCGAAGAGGCTGCGGGCGGCCCCTCGGCCCCTTTTATAGCGCTGCCAAGCCCCGCCCACCGCAGGCACCGCCCACCGCAGCCAAGATGGCGGCGGCACCGAGTGGCGGGAAGCGAGGCCCCGCCCCCTCACGCAAACCACGCCCCTTTCGCCTTTTATGGGCGCCCATTCATTCGCAAGCCCCGCCCCCACACGCTCGAAGCCGATCCGGCAAAACTTTATTACCAAAAAACCAGAAATTTTACAGCCGGGGGAGTCGGGGGGGGCCCCGGGGGGTTTGGGGGGTCCCGGGGGGTCGGGGATCCCCAGGCCCCTCCCCCCAGCTGCTACACAGGGGAAACTTCACTTTTTTCTCGGTTTTTTTTTTTTTCCTTCTTTTTTTTTTTTTTTGTCTTTTTAGGCCTTTTTCTACAAAACCCCCAGGGGAGGGGGGGGTGGCCCATCCCCCGCGGCCGGGCCGGGTTCGAGGGGAACTTGGGGGGGTCCCGGCGGCGGCAGGGCCTGGGGGGTCCTTATCGGGTCTGTTCGACTGCAGGGGGAGAGAGAAAAAGGGGAGGGGGATCAGGGGCAGCACCAGGAAACCCAAACAGGGCAGCCCCCCCCAAACCCACCCCCCAAACCCCAGAACCCCCCAAAACCCCCCCCAGAGCCCCCAAACTGTTTCACTGTAGGAGGAGGTGTCAATCCCATGGGGCAGCTCGCTGATGCTCACCCCAAACCCCGCACCCCTGACCCCCCCAGGACCCCCCGAAGCCCCCCAGGACCCCCCGTTTCTCTCACTGTAGGAGGAGATGTCGATCTCGTCGGGCAGCTCGCTGATGTTCACCTCGAACCGGTCCTGGACGTCGTTGAGGATTTTGGCGTCGTTCTCGTCCGACACGAAGGTGATGGCCAAGCCCTTGGTGCCGAAACGCCCTGCCCGGGCCACCTGCCCGCCGGGATCGGGGTCAGGGGCACCCCAGGGAGCCCCCTGGGACCCCCCAAAACCCCTCTGGGACATGGAACCACCCCGAAAACCCCTGGGACACCCCCAAATCCTCCCTGGGACCCCACAAACACCCCAAAAACCCCTAGGGTCCCCCAAAAACCTCCCTGGGACCCCACCAAATCCCTCCCTGGGACCCCAGAAACACCCCAAAAACCCCTAGGGCCCCCCCAAAACCTCCCTGGGACCCCACAAACACCCCCCAAGCCCCTCTGGGACATGGAACCACCCCAAAAACCCCTGGGACCCCACCAAATCCTCCCTGGGACCCCAGAAACACCCCAAAAACCCCTAGGGCCCCCCAAAAACCTCCCTGGGACCCCCCCCAAATCCTCCCTGGGACTCCACAAACACCCCCCAAGCCCCTCTGGGACATGGAACCACCCCAAAAACCCCTGGGACCCCACCAAATCCTCCCTGGGACCCCAGAAACACCCCAAAAACCCCTAGGGCCCCCCAAAAACCTCCCTGGGACCCCACCAAATCCCTCCCTGGGACCCCAGAAACACCCCAAAAACCCCTAGGGCCCCCCCAAAACCTCCCTAGGACCCCCCCCAAATCCTCCCTGGGACTCCACAAACACCCCCCAAGCCCCTCTGGGACATGGAACCACCCCAAAAACCCCTGGGACCCCACCAAATCCTCCCTGGGACCCCAGAAACACCCCAAAAACCCCTAGGGTCCCCCCAAAACCTCCCTGGGACCCCACAAACACCCCCCAAAATCCCTCTGCTTCCCCCCTCAAACACTCACTGGGGACCCCCCAAGGAGCTCCCCCGAGCTCCAGAGCTCCCCCAGAGCCCCCCGAGTGTCCCCAGTGTCCCCCACACCCGTGTCCAGCCCCTTCCAGGACCCCCCAGGACCCCCACCCGGTGCAGGTAGGTGTCCGAGTCCTCGGGCATGTCGTAGTTGAAGGCGATGTTGACCCTCTCGATGTCCATCCCGCGGCCAAAGAGGTTCGTGGCCACCAGGATGCGGCGCTGGAAGTCCTTGAACTGCTGGTACCGGGACAGCCTGGGGGGGCACGGGATGGTTCAGGGTGGTTTGGAGGCGTTCTGGGGGCTCAGGGGGAGGTCTCTGGGGTTATTTTAGGGCTGCTCCAGGGGTCCCCACCTCTCCTCCTGCGGCATCCCGCGGTGGATGGCGATGGCCGGGAAGTTCTGCTCCACCAGCAGCTGCGCCAGGGCGATGCAGCGCTGCACCGACTTCACGAAGATCACCACCTGCGGGGACCCCAAAACCTCCTGGACACCCCAAAACCCGCCCAGGCACCGCCATCCCCCCTGCTGGCCCCTGTGTTCCCTCCCCCTCCTGCGCCCGGCTCCGCATTTCGGGGCTCCCCCGCCCGATTTTGGGGGGGGATTTCGGGGGAGATTTCGGGGCGCCCCCCGCACCTGGTTGAACTCGAGCACGTCGAGCAGGTCGAAGAGCTTCCTGTTCTTCTCGTTGTCCTTGAGTTTGACGTAGTACTGCTGCAGCCCGTGCAGCGTCAGCTTCGTCTCGTCGTCCACGAAGATCTCCATGGGCTGGGGGGGGAACGCGCTGAGCCCCCGCCCGCGGCCCCCAGCCCCACCTGGGCACCCCCCCCCCGAGCCCCACCCGGGCACCCCAAAACTCTTTGAGCCCCAGAAAAGCACTCAGGGACCCCAATGTGGTCCCACGGGGTGTCTACGACCCCTCTGCACCCCAGAACAACCCCTGAGACTCCAGAGAGTCGTCAAAGAGCCCAAAACAGACCCAGGGAGTTCCTACGTGCCCGGGGACCCCGGGGTGGCCCCAGAGCGTCCCTGTGGCTCCCCGCACCCCAAAACTGCCCCTGAGGTCCCCCAAGAGTCATCAAGGACCCTCACATGGCCCCCGGGGGGATTCCTGTTACTCTCTGCACCCCAAAACAGCCTCTGAGAACTCAGAAGAGTCTCAAGAGCCCCAAAACTGCTCCTAAAACCCCCAAAAAGAGTCTCAAGTACCCCAAAACTGCTCCCGAGACCCTAAAAGAGCCTCAAGGACCCCAAAACTGCTCCCGAGACCCCAAAACTGCCCTGAGGCCCCCAGAAAGAGTCCCAAGGATCCTCATCCTAAGCCCAGGGGGTCCCTACACCCCCCCCCCATCACCCCAGCACCCCCCACCACCCTCCCTCCATCCCCACAGAGACCCCCCCCACGATCGGGGGGGGGTCCTGCCCATCCCGGGGGGCGCCCCCCCCACCTTTCCCCCCCCTCCCCAGCCCCCCGACTCCTGCTCTGGGCCGGCTCGGGGCCGGGGCCGGGGGTCCGGGCGCCGCGGGGTCCGGGGTCGCGCCGAGGCCGAAGGGGCTCCCGCCGTGTCCTCAACGCCGTCCGGGCCGGGGGGGGGTCCCGGGGGGGGTCCCGGACCCCCGGGGCCGCCACAGCTCGGGGGGGTCTTCGTCCTCCGGGCGGGACGAGCCCGGGACAGGAGCAGGAGCAGGAGGAGGAGGGGCGGTGGCCGGGAGGGGGGGGAGGGGCGCGAGAGCTCTTCCGCACAGGGGGGAGGGGCGGCGGGGGGCGGGGCCGAGGCGGGGGGAGGGGCAAAGGAGGGTGATTAATTAATTACGTCTTGCATGAATTTGCGGCACACGGGGCGGATTTCCTTGCTCAGGGTGGCGCTGAACATCATGACCTGCTTTTCATGCGGGGTCATGCGGAAAATCTCCTGGACGTCCCGGCGCATGTCTGGGGGAAACGGGGGATCGGGGGGGGTCAGGGAGGGCATTGGGGGTCCCAGAGGGGCCGACTGGGGTCCCTGGGGTTTGGGTTTGAGGCCCCCAGGATGAGGTTGAGATCCCAGTGGGGCATAGGGGGGCTCTTGAGAAGGGTATGGGTGTCCCAAAGGGCTGGGTGAGGGTCCCAGGGCCTCATCTGGAGGAGAACAGGGTCAGACCGGGGTCCCTAAAGCAGCAAACTGAGACCCCACAGGCTGGGTTGGGGTCCCAGGGCTGGGCTGGGGTCCCAGAGAGCTGGAAGGGGATCCCAAAGGGCTGGACTGGGGTGGCAGGGGCTGAACTGGGATCCCAAAGGGCTCAATTCGGGTGTCAGGAGCCGATTTGGGATCCCAAAGGGCTGGACTGGGGTGGCAGGGGCTGAACTGGGATCCCAAAGGGCTCAATTCGAGTGTCAGGAGCTGATTTGGGATCCCAAAGGGCTCAACTGGGGTATCAGGGGCTGAACTGGGATCCCAAAGGGCTCAATTCGGGTATCAGGAACCGATTTGGGATCTCAAAGGGCTGGACTGGGGTGGCAGGGGCTGAACTGGGATCCCAAAGGGCTCAATTCGGGTGTCAGGAGCCGGTTTGGGATCCCAAAGGGCTCAATTCAGGTATCAGGGGCTGAACTGGGATCCCAAAGGGCTCAATTCGGGTGTCAGGAGCCGATTTGGGATCCCAAAGGGCTCAATTCAGGTATCAGGGGCTGAACTGGGATCCCAAAGGGCTCAATTCGGGTGTCAGGAGCCGATTTGGGATCCCAACGGGCTGGATTGGGGTGGCAGGGGCTGAACTGGGATCCCAAAGGGCTCAATTCGGGTATCAGGAGCTGATTTGGGATCCCAAAGGGCTCAACTGGGGTATCAGGGGCTGAACTGGGATCCCAAAGGGCTCAATTCGGGTATCAGGAACCGATTTGGGATCTCAAAGGGCTGGACTGGGGTGGCAGAGGCTGAACTGGGATCCCAAAGGGCTCAATTTGGGTATCAAGAACCGATTGGGGATCTCAAAGGGCTGGACTGAGGTGGCAGAGGCTGAACTGGGATCCCAAAGGGCTCAATTCAGGTGTCAGGAGCTGATCTGGGATCTCAAAGGACTCAACCGGGGTAGCAAAGGCTGAACCGGGATCCCAAAATGCTGAATTAAGATCCCAGAGCCCAAATCAGAGCCCTCCAAAGTGCGGTTGGGGTCCTGTGGTGCCCCCCCCACCCACCTCCCCCCTCCAGGACCCCTGAGAGACCCCCGGGACCCCCCTGGGACCCCCGACTCACCGAGCTGCTCAAGCATCTTGTCGCACTCGTCCAGGATGAAATGCTTGATGTGTTTGAGGTTGAGGCTCTTGTTGCGGGCCAGCGCCAGGATCCGGCCCGGGGTCCCCACCACGATGTGGGGACAGTTCTTCTTCAGCACCTCCTCGTCCTTCTTGATGGACAACCCCCCAAAAAACACCGCCACCTGCAGCAGAGAGCCCCCCAAAAACCCCCCTTGAGAGACAGCCCCCCGAAAAACGCCGCACCTGGGGGGGGTGGGACACGGTGGGACCCACCCAAACCCCCCAAAAACGCCTCTGGGATGGACGAGCCCCACAAAAACACGTCCATTCCCAAAGCAGTCAGTGATCTGCACCCCAAGTAATTCCTTGAGACCCCCGAAACTCTCTCAGAGACACCTAAAAATGGCTCAGGATGCCCCGAGACCCCCAGAACGCCCCCAAGCCTTTTCAGAGCCACCCCAAAGTCTCCCAGGTGCTTCTGGAACTCCTCAGGACAGCCCCCAACCCTCTCAGGTCTATCCCCAAACCCCTCAGCATTCCTCCCAAAATACCCAGAGCCTCTTGAGCCCCCTCAAACCATCTCAGAACGCCCCAAACCCCTTCGCATCCACTCCTAAACCCCCTCAGCTTCCCCCAGACCTGCTCAGGCCCCCCCTAAATCTCTTCAGACCCTTCCCACGCCCCCCAGGACCTCCCCAGAGCTGACCTTGACGCTGGGCATGTACTTGGAGAAGCGCTCGTACTCCTTGCTGATCTGGAAGGCGAGCTCCCGCGTGTGACACATCACCAGCACCGACACCTGCGGGGACACGGGGGGGGCTCAGCGCTCCGTGACACCCCCAGACCCCCTCCCCAGCCCCCCAGCCCCCTCCTGACCTGCCCCGTGACGGGCTCCAGCTGCTGCAGCGTGGCCAGCACGAACACGGCCGTCTTGCCCATGCCGGACTTGGCCTGGCACAGCACGTCCATGCCCAGGATGGCCTGAGGGATGCACTCATGCTGGACTGCAGGGGGGCGAGGGGGGGGTCAGCGCCGCCGGAGGCCCCCCCGGGAGGGTCCCCGAGCCCCCCCAGGGCCCCCCAGGCACCTTCGGAGGGGTGCTCGAAGCCGCAGTCGACGATGGCGCGGAGCAGCTCCGGCTTGAGCAGGAAGTCGCGGAAGCCGGAGCTGTGGATGGACACGTAGGAGCCCTTCACGTCCTTCTTGGGGGGGGCCTCGGCCCCGTCGGCCCCCGCCGCGTTCTCCACCTCGTCATCCTCGTAGTCCAGCAGCTCGTTGTCCACGTCGTTCTCCGCCATGCTCGCGGCTGGGGGGGGAACGGCCGGTGAGGAGGGGGCACCGACATCGCCCGGGGGACCCTGACATCACCCGTGGGACCCCTGACACCACCCCTGGGACCACCAACGTCATCTGTGGAACTCCTGACACCACCCCTGGGACCACCAACATCACCCGTGGGACCCCTGACACCACCCCTGGGACCACCAACGTCATCTGTGGAACTCCTGACACCACCCCTGGGACCACCAACATCACCCGTGGGACCCCTGACACCACTCCTGGGACCACCAACATCACCCGTGGGACCCCTGACATCACCCATGGGACCACCAACGTCATCTGTGGAGCCCCTGACGCCACCCCTGGGACCAGCAACATCATCCGTGGGACCCTGACATCATCCCTGGGACCCCTGACACCACCCCTGGGACCACCAACGTCACTCGTGGGACCACCAACATCACCCCTGGGAGCACCGACATCACCCGTGGGACCCCTGACATCACCCGTGGGACCACCGACATCACCCCTGGGACCACCGACATCACCCGCGGGACCCCTGACACCACCCCTGGGACCCCTGACATCCAGCCCCAAATGGGATCCAGGCACGGTCAGTGAGAAGGAGGCACCGGGACCACCGACACCGCCCCATGAGGGGTCCGGGCAGGGTCAGCACTGCGGCACCACCAGTGGCCCAGGACCCCCAGCACCCCCACAAAGGGATCAGGGCGAGGTCAGCACCGAGAGGCCACCGCAGCACCGGGACCACCGAGACCGCCCCAAGGGATCTGAACGTCATCGGCAGCCCAGGAGCACCGGGACGCCGGAGAGACCCCCGGGTGCCCCCAAACCGGGGCTGCAGCACCCGCGGGACCCCCAAACCCCGCCGAGCCCAGGGAGCACCCACGCCCCCCTCATCCCACCCCCGCCCGCACGCGGGACCCCGACACCGGGACCCCCCCCCCGCCCCTCCCGGGCACCGCGATCTCCGCCGCCCTCACCGGGAGGGCCCCGGCGCCGCTCGGCGGTCCCGGCCCGCCCCCCCCGGCCCCCCCATCCCGGCGGGTTCCCCCCGGCCCCGCCCCGCCCGATCCGCGCCGTTCCCGCCAATCCGCGCCGCGGGCCCCCCCCGCCGAGCCCCCCCCGCCGCCCCCCGGCGCCGCCATCTTGGAGCGCACAATCGCGGCGGCCCGAGAGCGGCCCCCGAGCGGCGGCGGCGGCCCCGGGGCGCTGCGGAGGGCGCGGGGGGCGCGGGGCGGGCGGGAGGGCGCGAGGGGAGCCGGCGATGAGCGGCGGCGGCGGCGATGGCGGCGGATGCGGCGCCGGCCCGGCCAAACTCACCCCGAACGCTGCGACCGCCGCGACCGAGAGGGCGGGGCTGAGCGTCACTTCCGGTCCGGCCCCGCGCGCGCCGAGCGCGCCCCGCCCACGGCGCGGGGCTGCCCCGGGCGATCGCCTGAGCGCGCGCGGCCCCGCCGCCGCCCCGCTCCGCGCTCCCGCCGCCGCGCTCCCGCCGCCCTCCCCGCGGCCCCGCCGCTCCCCCCCGCCGCCCGCCGCGCCCCCTCCGCCGCCCGTTTCAACCCGCACCGGCCGCGCTGCGGACGGACCTCCGCTCAGGCAGCGCGAAGGGCAGCCCCGCCGCAAGGTCCTCAGGGACGCCGCGCGCCCAGCGAAAGGCCCGGCAGCAATCCCGCCCCCCGCGTCGCTATGGCGACGGTTCCCGCCACCGCCCGGCCACGCCCCCAGGGATGACGCGGCGCCGCTCTGAACCAATCGCTTTATTGCGCGCGCCGCGGGGCGGGGTCAGGGGCCGCCCGCCAGGCTGATGGTGGCCAATGAGACGCTCTCGGTGGAGAGGCTCCGCCCCTTCTCGTAGATGAGGTACACCAGGGGGGCGGGGCCCTGCTCCTCGGGGGGCGGCGCCGCCAGCGCCGAGTACCCGCTGGGCCCCGCCCACACGCGCAGGCCCCGCCCCCACCACGTGGTGCCGTTGTCGAAGCTCCAGCGCAGCGTCAGGTTCACCCCTGGGGGCGGGGCCCGTCGGGACACGCCCACTCCGGCCACACCCACGCCGCCAACGAAGCCCCGCCCCCAAAGCCCCTCCCCCCCCCCCCCCACCTGGGACACCCCCTGAACCCCCCCCCGGGTGCTCCCAGGGCCCCCCAGGCCCCACAGCCCCACCCACGGCCCCCTGTGGCCGCCCTCGCGTCCCCCCGCGTCCCCTGCGGTTCCTCCCCCGTGTCCCCCTGATGTCCCCCTGATGTCCCCATGTCCCCCCATGTCCCCCTGATGTCCCAAATGTCCCCGTGTCCCCCTGATGTCCCCATGTCCCCCTGATGTCCCCCTGATGCCCCCGTGTCCCCCGATGTCCCCCCAATGTCCTCGATGTCCCCCTGATGTCCCCGATGTACCTGCGTCCCCCCGTGTCCCCCTGATGTCCCCCCGTGTCCCCCTGATGTTCCTGATGTCCCCCCATGTCCCCCTGATGTCCCCGTGTCCCCTGATGTCCATGTGTCCCTCTGTGTCCCCCCAATGTCTCCGTGTCCCCCCATGTCCCCCAGATGTCCCTGTGTTCCCCTGATATCCCCATGTCCCCCCATGTCCCCCTGATGACCGCGATGTCCCCGTGTCCACCTGTGTCCCCCTTATGTCCCCATGTCCCCTGATGTCCCCCTGGTGTCCCCAATGACCCCCAATGTCCCCGTGTCCCTCTGTGTCCCCCTGATGTCCCCGTGTCCCCCTGATGTCCCCCTGATGTCCCCGATGTCCCTGTGTACCCCCGTGTCCCCCTGATGTCCCCCTGATGTCCCCCTGATGTCCCTGCATACCCCCATGTCCCCCGATGTCCCCATGTCCCCATCCCCGTGTCCCCTTGATGTCCCCGTGTCCCCCTCATGTCCCCCTCATGTCCCCCTGATGTCCCTGTGTCCCCCCGATGTCCCCCCAATGTCCCCCCGATGTCCCCGTGTCCCCCTGATATCCCTGATGTCCCTGCGTACCCCCGTGTCCCCCCATGTCCCCCCGATATCCCCATGTCCCCCTGTCCCCCTGATGTCCCCCTGTCCCCCTGTGTCCCCCCGATGTCCCCGTGTCCCCCCGTGTCCCCCCATGTCCCCCCGATGTCCCCAGTGTCCCCCCGTGTCCCCCCGATGTCCCCGTGTCCCCCCGTGTCCCCCCATGTCCCCCCGATGTCCCCGTGTCCCCCTGATATCCCTGATGTCCCTGCGTACCCCCGTGTCCCCCCATGTCCCCCCGATGTCCCCATGTCCCCCCATGTCCCCCCGATGTCCCCGTGTCCCCCCCGATGTCCCCCCGTACTCACGCTCGCTCTCGTGGGCTGGGTTGCTGAAGAGCACGAGCCCGTGGCTGGCCAGGGCCCCGGCGGCCACGGCCGGGTCCAGCAGCGCGGGCTGGAAGGTGACGGCGGCGGGGGGAAGGGTCTCGCCCCCGTCCCAGCTCCGCGCCAGCATCCGGCAGCGGCAGCGGTACGAGTCCTGGTTGCGGATGCTCACGGCGATGGAGCCGTCGGGCAGCTCGTAGGGCTGGGGGGGGGGGGCTGGGTCAGTCCCGGACCGTCCAGAACCCCCCAGAAATGAGGAGGGGACACCCCCGGCCCCAATCCCCCCTCCCTGCCCTCACCTGGCACTCGTCGGGGGTGAAGTCGCGGGGGTGCCGGGGGGCCCCGAAGGGGATGGCGGGCAGGACCCCCCCCCCGGCGCCAGCGCCGCCCGCCGTCGTCGCTCAGCAGCAGCGTGACCCCGTCGCGCTCCAGCGTCCCGTGCCCGCAGAACACCAGGCGGCCCCGGAACGGCGCCCGCTGCTTCTGCCGGGGGGGAACGGGGGGGTCAGACCCCTCCAGGACCCCCAGACCCCCCTCCCCCCCCCTCCCCAATCCCATCCCGTACCTGGATGCCAGAACCGGGCCCGGGGGCGAACACCTCCCCGCCCACCACGTCCGAGAGGTTCTGGGGGGGTCCCCAGGAGCGGCCCCCGTCGCGGGAGCGCAGCAGGAGGGTGCTGGGGGGGCCGCAGGCCTGCGGGGGGTGGGCGCAGCGGGCGAACAGCAGCAGCACCTCGGGCCCCACCACCGCCAGCGCCCCCAGGTTCAGCCCGTCCCCCTCCCAGCCGTCGTCGGCCGCCACCTCCGTCGGGCCCCACGTCGCACCTGGAGGGGGCGGGAGGACACGGTCAGAGCCCCTCGGGACCCCCCCCGAGATCCCACACCCACCCAGGGAGCCCCCAGACCCCCCCTCACCCACGCAGGGACCACCGGAATCCCCCAGGGAGCCCCCAGGCCCACCCAGGGACCCTCCACATCCCCCCAGGGAGCCCCCAGACCCACTCAGGGACCACCAGGATCCTACAGGGAGCCCCCAGACCCACCTAGACCCACCCAGGGACCACCGGAATCCCCCAGGAAGTCCCCAGACCCACCCAGGGACCACCGGAATCCCCCAGGGAGCCCCCAGACCCCTCCCAGACCCACTCAGGGACCACCGGAATCCCCCAGGGAGACCCCCAGACCCACCCAGGGACCACTGGAATCCCCCAGGGAGCCCCCAGACCCCTCCCAGACCCACCCACGGACCACCAGAATCCCCCAGGGAGCCCCCAGGCCCACCCAGGGACCACCAGGATCCCACAGGGAGCCCCCAGACCCACCCAGGGACCACTGGAATCCCCCAGGGAGCCCCCAGACCCACCCAGGGACCACTGGAATCCCCCAGGGAGCCCCCAGACCCCTCCCAGACCCACCCACGGACCACCGGAATCCCCCAGGGAGCCCCCAGACCCCTCCCAGGCCCACCCACGGACCACCAGAATCCCCCAGGGAGCCCCCAGACCCCTCCCAGACCCACCCAGGGACCACCGGAATCCCCCAGGGAGACCCCAGACCCACCCACACCCACCCAGGGACCCTCCACATCCCCCCAAGGACCCCCCAGCCCCAAAGCTGTCACGGCAGTGGGGGCAGGCGATGACTTTGGTCGCCCCCAGAGACCCCCCAGCCCCTCCCCCAACGCCCCCCCCAGCCCCACCTCCGTCAGGGGAGTGGCGGCAGGCGATGATTTTGGCCCCCACGTCGGCGGCCGAGCGTTTCCGGCCCTCGGCGCAGGCCAGCAGGGCCCCCCCGGGGGTCGCGGCCACCAGCGGCACCCGGAAGGTGTGGACCCCCCCGCGGCCCTGCCCGCTGACCCACAGCACCTGCTCCCGCACCACCCGCGGCCGCACCTGCGGGGACACGCGGCTCAGGGGGGGACATTGGGGGTCCCAGGGGCGGTGGGGAGGCTCGGGGGGCGTTGGGGGGGCCGTTATGGGGCACAGCGGGTGGGGGGAGCTGAAGCCCTTTGGGGATCGGGGGCATTGGGGGGGTCCGAGAGTGCTGAGGGGGGGGGGGGCCCTGGGGGGGTGTCACCGGTTTGGGGGGGGGGGGGGCTCCTAACGGAGGCCCCGAACGGTCCCTGGAGACACTTCCGGGGGCGGGGGTCGCTGGGCGGGGTCGGTGGGCGGGTCCCGAGGCGGCCCCTCCCCGGTACCGTGTCGGGGGTCGCGACCCATCGCGAGGCGGCGCCGATCGCGAGCAGCAGCGGCGGCAGCAGCGCCCGGAGCGCCCGCGCGGGGCCCATCGCGGCCCCTTTAAGAGCCACCGGAAGCGCCGCGAAAGCGGCGGGAGAGGCGGGGCCCGGCCTTAAAGAGGCAACGGCGGGGAAACCGCGGCCTTAAAGCGGCAACGGCTCCGCCGGGTGGGGTCCGCACGCTGCGAACGGAGTTGTTGTTTTGCGGGAACGAGCGGTTTTATTGTTTTTGGGGTTTATTGCACCTCGCTTCAGCCCCGCCGCGAACGCGGGGAAAGCCCCGGCCCGCGGGAGGCGGGGCTGGACGCGGAGGGGGCGGGGCCGAGGCGGGTAATTTTGAATTGCTCCGATCAGACCCGGCCACGCCCCCCAGGTCCCGGTGTAAAGAATTCGGGAAAAAACGTTCTTCGGGAAGGGTCCGGTCAGGACTCGGCCAAACGCAGCAGAGGGCCCGCGGCGGTGGGGACACTGCGGGGGGCAGCGGACACGAGGGGTCAGGGGTCACCCGGGGGTCACCCGGCGGTCACCCGGGGGTCAGGGGGCACCCACGGACCCCAGGCCGGTACCTCTGCAGCTGCTGAGCCCCCAGCAGGTCGTGCAGCAGGAACGGGACCCCCAGGCGGGCGCCCGGGGGGGCTTTTCCGCTCTGCAGGTCCCGCAGAGGAACCTCGCGGTGCCGGGAGCGGCGCACCAGGGCCAGCAGCGCCCGCCGGCCTGCGGACAGCGGGGTCACCGGGGGGCGCGGGGCGGCCACGGAGCCCCCCCGAGGGCCGGAGCCGCTCCGGGAGGGGCCGGGGGTCCGCACTCACCCCTCAGCAGCGCCCGCACGAAGCGCCCGACTCCCGGCACCGCCAGCCACCAGCTGCCGGCGTCGCGCACCGTCAGCAGCCCCGCGGCCACCAACTGCCTGGGGGGACACGGCGGGGGCTGTGACACCCCCCGGAGCCACGGGGAGCCCCCCCCGAGGGACCCCGGACCCAAACCGGGGGGGGCTGCAGCCGCTGGGAGCGCCCCGGTGCTGGCTCAGGGTCGGCACAGCCCCCCCCGCGACCCCAAATTCTCCTCGGGGCCCCCCCAGTCCCCCCGGGGCGTCCCCGTACGTGACATCGCGGTCCTCGAAGCCGAGCTCCCGCATCCGGCGCTGCTCGAAGCTCAGCTCGGGGCTCGCCGCCACGGCCGCGTCCAGGAAACGCCGCACCAGCCCCTCCCGGGGGGTGCCGGCCACGGCCGCCAGCGCCTGGGGGGCACGGGGGGGTCACCGGGGGGGTCACCGCCTCCCCCAGCCCCCCGCAGCCCCCGGTACCTTCTCCCGGTACAGCTCCAGGCTGACGACCCCCAGCGCGTCGGCGCCGAGCCCCAGGTGCAGCAGCCGCACGCGGCCCTCATCCCGCAGCCGGTTCTGGGGGGACGGCGGGGTCAGGGCGGGTCCGGGGGAGGTCCCGGGGGGGGTCCCGGCCCTGCGGCGCTCACCAGGTGCCGGTCCACGGCCGTCCGGTCCCGCACGACGTCGTAGAGTTGGTGGCGGAGCACCAGCGGCGGCAGCGCGTCCCCGAAGAGGCGGCGGGGGAACAGCGCGGCCACGGCCTGGAGAGCGGCCTCCACCGCCGCGGGGCTGCCTGGGGGCGGGGGGCGGCGTGGGACCCCCGGGAACCTGCCTCACACAGGACCCCGGGACCCTCCCCACACAGCCCCGGGACCCTCCCCGCACAGCCCCGGGACCCCCGGGACCCTCCCCACACAGCCCCGGGAACCTCCCGGCACAGCCCCGGGACCCTCCCCGCACAGCCCCGAGACCCCCGGGACCCTCCCCACACAGCCCCGGGAACCTGCCCGCACAGCCCCGGGACCCTCCCCACACAGCCCCGGGAGCCCCGCACAGCCCCGGGCTCCCCCGGCTCTCCCCGGCCTCGCCGCTCAGGCCCCGCCGCGGCACCGGGCCCCGCCACCCCCGGTACCGTCGGGGCGCGGTCCCTCCCCCGGCAGCTCCAGGCGGCGCCGCTTGGCCCCGAGGGCGCCGTTGGTGTCGCCGAGGCGGCGGCGGCGGCTCATGGGGGGCTTGGGGAGGGGCTCGGGGGGCTCCGCGCCCCGGAACGGCACCGGCGTCACTGCCGCCTGCACCGGGCGCGGGATGATGGCGTCACTGCGCCTTCAGATGGCGTCGAAAAGAGGCGCGTGGTGATGACGCACAAGATGGGCGGAGCCAACGGACGCGACCATTAGGAACCAAAGGGGGGGGGAAATGGGGGATGGAGAAGGGGGGGCCTGGAACGAACCACGATGAGCCAACGGGGGGGGGGGGGGGATACACGGGGTTCAACGGACTGGATGAATGGACTGAACCACGTGAGATCAGAGGGGGGCTCGGACAGAACCACAGAGCCAGCGGGGGTGTCCCTGTGCCCCTTTATTGCGTGTACAGGCTGGCGGCGAAGACGATGTCGCGCTTGATCATGGCGGCGGCCGCCTCCATCTTGGCGGCCAGCGCGGGGTCCCCCACGACGCGCGCGGCCTGGCGCAGCTCCCGCAGCAGCTCCTCCAGCCGCTGGATCGCCCGCACCACCGTCCCCTCCTGCACCGGCGCCAGCCGCGCGATGTCCGCGAAGGGCTGGGGACGCGGCGGGGGATGGCGGGGGTCAGGGGGCACACGGGGGGCATTGGGGGTCAGGGGGCATGGGGGGGGATGGATGGTGGGGGTCAGGGGGCACACGGGGGGTCAGGGGGCACACGGGGGGTCAGGGGGCACACAGGGGGCATTGGGGGTCAGGGGGCACGGGGGGGGATGGATGGTGGGGGTCAGGGGGCACACGGGGGGTCAGGGGGCACACGGGGGGCATTGGGGGTCAGGGGGCACACAGGGGGTCAGGGGGCACATGGGGGGGTCAGGGTTAGGACAGGGAGGGACGCGGGGTTCAGGGGTGTCCCAGGTGGCTCCCAGGGGTGTCCCGGGGGATTTTCGGGGGTCCCCAGGGGTCTCACCATGCCCCGCGCCCACTCGTAGACGACCTGCACGAGGCTGAAGCCGAACTGGGCCACGAAGTCGTCGGGGCCGGGCCCGAGGCCGTGCTGCTGCTCCAGCCGCCCCACGCGGGCAGCGACGGCCCGCAGCCGCTCCAGGGCCTGGGGGGCAGCCGTGAGGGCAGCGACCCCAGCCCCGCACACCCCACAACGGCCCCCTTCAAACGCCGGTAGCCCAGGGAGCCCCACCCCGAGGGCCGCCGGGCGGTACCTGGGTGAGAGTGGCCGGCAGCCCCTCGGGCAGGGGCTCTCCGCGGCCCGGGGTGACCAGGCAGGACAGCAGGGCCACGCTCTCGTCCGGCCGCAGCGGCGCCAGGACGTTGCCCAGCAGCAGCTCGGTCAGCACCAGCTGCTCCGTGCTCAGCAGGGCCGCCACGCGCCCGCCCAGCGCCACCGCGCCGCCCGCGATGTACCCCAGCTCCGACAGCACCTGGCGGGACAGGGAGGGCGGTCCGGGGGTCACGGGGTGGGTTTGGGGGTCACGGGGTGGGGTTTGGGGGTCTCAGGGAGGGGTTTGGGGGTCACAGGGAGGGGTTTGGGGGTCACGGGGAGGGTTTGGGGGTCCCAGGGGGGTGTTTGGGGGTCACGGGGAGGGGTTTGGTGGTCCCGGGGAGGGTTTGGGGGTCCCAGGGGGGTGTTTGGTGGTCCCAGGGAGGGTTTGGGGGTCCCAGGGGGGTGTTTGGGGGTCCCGGGGAGGGGTTTGGGGGTCACGGGGAGGGGTTCGGGGGTCTCAGGGAGGTGTTTGGGGGTCACGGGGAGGGGTTTGGGGGTCCCGGGGAGGGTTTGGGGGTCCCAGGGGGGTGTTTGGTGGTCCCAGGGAGGGTTTGGGGGTCACGGGGAGGGGTTTGGGGGTCCCAGGGAGGGTTTGGCGGTCCCAGGGGGGTGTTTGGGGGTCCCGGGGTGGGGTTTGGGGGTCCCAGGGGGGTGTTTGGTGGTCCCAGGGAGGGTTTGGGGGTCCCAGGGTGGGTTTTGGGGGTCCCAGGGGGGTGTTTGGGGGTCCCAGGGTGGGGTTTGGGGGTCCCCACCTCGAGGCGCTGGTGGTACTCGGGCAGCAGCAGCAGGGACTGGTCCGACAGCTGGAACTGGAGCTCCTCCAGCTGCTCCAGCAGCTCCTGCCTGGCGGCGAACTGGGCGTACTGGGAGGGGCAGGGGGGCACAGGGAGGGGTCAGGAGGGGGTCCCCAAAGCCCCCTCCCACCCCGGAGCCCCAGCCCCCCCCCCCCCGTACCTGCTGGGCGAAGCGGGGGCCGTGCACGCAGCGGAAGCCGCGCAGGGCCGAGCCCAGGGCGCGCAGCTCGGCCGCCGCCGCCAGCGCCGCGGGGTCCCGGCCCGGGGGCACCCCCAGGGCCTCGAGCAGGGGCAGCCCCCCCTCCCTGCCGGCCCCCCCCGCCAGCCGCGCCAGCTCCTGCAGCGCCGCGCCCACGCCCGCGCCCGGCGGGGGGGACCTGCGGGGGGAACGCGGCGTCAGACGGACCCCGAAATCCGCTGGGACACCCCCAAAAACCCCAGGGAGATCCCTGGGATCCCAAAAGTTACAGAGACCCCCCTCCCCAGGCACCCCAAAAATCCACAGGAACCACACACCCCCCCCCACCCAGGGACTCCCCCCTCCCCAGGGAACCCCCCAGGAAGAAAACCCCAAAATATCCCAGAACTGTGGGGACACCCCCCCCCCAAAAAGCACTGCTGGACACCCTGAGCCGCCTCTGAGAACCCCAAAATGCCCCGCAGGGACCCCAATTCCCCCCAGACCCCCCCGTACCGGGGCCGGGGTCCCCTCGGGGGGCGCAGCTCCTGCAGCAGCACCTCGGGGTTCACCCGCAGCGTCTTGGCCGTGACCCCCACGATGTCCTCGGGGCGCAGCTGCTCCAGGGAGTGCCCGGGGGGGCCTGGGGGAGCCCCCAAAACCTTCAGGGACCCCCCCCCCCAGAAGAGGCTCCAAAATCCCAGGACCCCCCCCCTCACTGCCCCAAAGGAGACCCCAAAGGGGATCCAGTGACCCCCAAATCTCTCAGGACCCTCCCCTGAAAGTGACGCAGGAATCTGGGGACCCCCCCAAATCCCTCTTAGGGACCCCAAGACCCCCCCAGAATGAACTCAGGTACCCATGGAGTCCCCCGAAATCCCCAGAGACCCCCCGGGACCCCCCAAAATCCCTCAAACATTGGGGTTCCCCCGTTTTCACCCTCGGGCAGGAAGAGGCGGGTGAGCAGCAGGTCCTCGGGGTAGGGCACGTCCGGGGGGGGCTCTGGGGGGGCCCCCCCGTTCTCGGGGGGCTTCTCGCTCAGCACCAGCGTCGTGAAGGTGCGGCTGGAGCCCCCGGAGGTCACCTGGGCAGGACCCCCGAGTCAGGGGGTTTAGGGGAGATTGAGGGGGGATTAGGGGGTGTTTGGGAGGTTACAGGGGGGTTTATGGGGGGATTGAGGGGGTTTTGGGGAGGCTTTAGGGGTAACCGGGTTATTTTTGGTGGTGATTTAAAGGGGGTGGGGGGATTAGGGCGATTTTAGGGCTTGCAGGAGGGTTGGGGGGCTATGGCTCACAATCTAGCAGCGCCCACTGATCGCAACAGATCACTTTCTGGCAGCCCCCTTAGGCTCACAATTTGGCAGCCCCATTGACGCCGATGGATCTCTTTCTGGCAGCCCCACGAAGCTCACTATTTTGCAGCCCCTTTGATGACTATGGATCTCTTTCTGGCAGGTCCCTGAGGCTCACTATTTGGCAGCCCTATTGACGCCCACGGATCCCTTTCTGGCAGCCCCCCTGAGACTCACTATTTGGCAGCCCTGTTGACGCCATGGATCCCTTTCTGGCAGCCCCCCCACACTCATTATTTGGCCCCCTATTGGTTGTAATGGATCCTTTTTGGGTTTGGGGGTGCCTGAAGGACCGGCCCCAGTGTGTGGGGGAGTTTGGGGGGGTTTGGGGTACCTGCAGGACCAGCCCCAGCGCGTTGCGGTGTCTCGGGGTGCAGACCACCACCACCCGTCCTGGTGCCAGCACCCGCTGTCCCCCCGCCTGCGCCAGGCACCGCTGCGGATCCCAGAGCCCGTCAGGGGGGGCACCTGGGACCCCCAGGACTCCCCCATTGCACCCCTGAACCTCCCAGAGCCCCCCTTTGCCTCCTGGACCCCCACAACCCCAGGCACCCCCAGGATCTCCAGAGACCCCCTCATGGCACCCCCGTGTCCCCAGAAACCCTCAAACCCCCAAATAGGCACCCCAGTGTCTCCTGGCCCCCCCAGGCAGTCCCCAAGCCCCCCAGGAGCCCCTGGAAGGTGTCCCCGTCCCCCAGACCCACCTGGAGCACGGCCCGGGCGCGGCGCAGCCCCACGACGGCGCGGTGGTACTGGGGCAGGTCCCCCACGTCCCCCGTTGTCCCCTCAGGGTCCCCCAGCGCCGCCAGCGCCTCCCTGAGGGCGGCCACGCGACGCGTCTGCGCCTGTGGGGGCACAGAGGGGGCACCAGTGCATCCCAGTGTCCACAATGGGATGTCCCAGTATCTCCCAGCCCTGGTATCGGGCAGTCCTCGTGTCACCAGTGCCTGCCAGCCCTTACGGGTTACCTCAGTATTCTCTAATCCATCGCAGAGATGCCCCCAGCGTACCCCAGCCTGTGTACTGGGGTGCTCTCGTGTCCCCAGAGGCCCCCAGCCCCTACAGCAAGGTGTCCCTGTGCCCCCCGTTCTACACCAGGACGTTCCCAGTGCCCACACTGGGTCCCCAGGCCGGGGTGCCCTCACCGTGGCGTCGCGGCGCAGCGGGAACTCGGCGAAGCTGCGGCGCATGAGGTCGTGCGGGCGCAGGGCGGGGGCGCGGAGCAGCAGCAAGATCATGGGGTACGTCAGGCGGAACCGCGACTGCAGCGGCGACGGCCGGCCCTGGGCGAGGTGGGGGGGTGACACACGTGTGGGGACACGCGGGGACAGGCGGGGACACGCACGGCACTCACCAGCATCATGCGGTGCAGGTCGGACAGCTCGGGCACCGGCCCCTTGCAGAGGATGATGACGGTGCCGGTGGCATCCAGCCCTCTGCGTCCTGCACGCCCCGACATCTGCGTGTACTCGCCTGGGGGGGACACAAACCCACCATGAGTCGCAGCCCTACCCCGCAGCAACGCGCTTTCTGCCATTTTCCTCTTCTATTTCCCACCAATTTTACCCTCTCACGTTTCCCGCCCTTTTTCCCCCCGCACTTCCCGCCCTTTTCTCCCCTCACGTTTCCCGCCCTTTTTCCCCTCACGTTTCCCGCCCTTTTTCCCCTCGCACTTCCCGCCCTTTTCTCTCCTCACGTTTCCCGCCCTTTTTCCCCTCACGTTTCTCGCGCTTTTCTCCCCTCACGTTTCCCGCCCTTTTTGTCCCTCACGTTTTCCGCCCTTTTTCCCCCTAACGCTTCCTGCCCTTTTTCCCCTCACGTTTCCCGCTCTTTTTCCCCCTAACGCTTCCTGCCCTTTTTTCCCCTCACGTTTCCCGCCCTTTTTCCCCCCTCACATTTCCCGCCCTTTTCTCCCCTCGCGTTTCCTGCCCTTTTTCCCCTCATGTTTCCTGCTCTTTTTCCCCCTCACGTTTCCCGCCCTTTTTGTCCCTCACGTTTCCCGCTCTTTTTCCCCCTAACGCTTCCTGCCCTTTTTCCCCTCACGTTTTCCGCCCTTTTCCCCTCACATTTCCCGCCCTTTTCTCCCCTCATGCTTCCCGCCCTTTTTCCCCTCACGTTTCCCGCTCTTTTTCCCCCTAACGCTTCCTGCCCTTTTTCCCCTCACGTTTTCCGCCCTTTTCCCCTCACATTTCCCGCCCTTTTCTCCCCTCACGCTTCCCGCCCTTTTTCCCCTCACGTTTTCCGCCCTTTTCCCCTCACGTTTCCTGCCCTTTTTCCCCCCTCACGTTTCCCGCCCTTTTCTCCCCTCATGTTTCCCGCCCTTTTTCCCCCCTCACGTTTCTCGCGCTTTTCTCCCCTCACGTTTCCCGCCCTTTTTTCCCCTCACGTTTCCCGCTCTTTTTCCCCCTAACGCTTCCTGCCCTTTTTCCCCTCACGTTTTCCGCCCTTTTCCCCTCACATTTCCCGCCCTTTTCTCCCCTCACGCTTCCCGCCCTTTTTCCCCTCACGTTTTCCGCCCTTTTCCCCTCACGTTTCCTGCCCTTTTTCCCCCCTCACGTTTCCCACCCTTTTCTCCCCTCATGTTTCCCGCCCTTTTTCCCCCCTCACGTTTCTCGCACTTTTCTCCCCTCACGTTTCCCGCCCTTTTTGTCCCTCACGTTTCCCGCTCTTTTTCCCCCTAACGCTTCCTGCCCTTTTTCCCCTCACATTTCCCGCCCTTTTCCCCTCACGTTTCCCGCCCTTCTTCCCCTCACGTTTTCCGCTTTTTCCCCTCACGTTTCCTGCCCTTTTTCCGCCCTCACGTTTCTCGCGCTTTTCTCCCCTCACATTTCCCACCCTTTTTCCCCTCACGTTTCCTGCTCTTTTTCCCCCTCACGTTTCCTGCCCTTTTTGTCCCTCACGTTTCCCGCTCTTTTTCCCCCTAACGCTTCCTGCCCTTTTTCCCCCTCACGTTTCCCGCCCTTTCTCCCCCCAGCTTTCCCACCACATTTGCAATGCTGTTCTCTCTGTTTTCCCCAATGTTTTTCCCCTCACATTCCGCCTCTTTCTCAACCATTTTTCCCCTTTTTTTCTGGTCCAGTTTCCTGCCCTTTTTCCTTCCTGTTTTTGCCTCTTTCCCACCCCACTGGGACATGGAGGACACGGCACCAAGGCCCCGAACGCTGCCCCACAGCCCCCCCGGCCCCGCACCGGGCAGGAGGTCACGGAAGCTGTTCCCATCGTGCTTGCGGATGGAGTCAAAGACGACGGTTCGTGCCGGCATGTTCACCCCCATGGCGAAGGTCTCGGTGGCGAACAGCACCTGGGGCAGGTATGGGGCAGATTTGGGGCACGTTTGGGGCTGGAGGTGCCGCCATGGGGCAGGACCCTGTGCCCCACCCGTGGCCGCAGCACCTCTCCCCACACACCCCACACACCTTGACCAGCCCTTGGCTGAAGAGCATCTCCACGACCTCCTTGAGCAGGGGCAGGACCCCGCCATGGTGGACGCCGATCCCGCGCTGCAGCAGCTCCGACAGCTGCAGCACCTGAGCAAGGGGGAACATGGAGCTGTCACTGGCCCCATGGGCCCCCCAACACCGCACGGGCCCCTCGGCCTCGGGGGCAGCCATCACCCACGGCACGAACCCCTCACAGCTTTCCCAGCCTCCACGACACCTCCATATCCCAAAGCCCCCCTTGTCCCCTCCCAAAACTCCTCCAGAGTCCCCAAAACCCCCCCAGGCCCCACACCTGGGGCAGGCGCCGGTCGGAGCCGCGCAGCCGGGCCAGGCAGCGGGTCAGGAACTGCCGGACCTGGCCGCGCTCGGGGCCGCTCAGGAGGTCCAGGGAGCCCAGGGCGGCCGCCTGGTCCTCGCAGCGGCCCCGCGAGAAGGTGAAGGTCACGGCGGGCAGCAGCTCCCGCTCACGGAGGGTCTCCAGCAGGGCCAGCCAGACCCCCCGCTCCTGGCCGGGGGAAAGCACAGGGTCAGCGGGACCCCCGGGGCAGCCCCCAGCCCCTCCGGAGCCCGCCGGACCTGCCCGGGGTTGGGGCCGGCCATGGTGGGCTGCCGCGCCCCGAAGCTCTGCGCGTGTTTGCTGCTCTGCTCCTTCTTGGCCTCCACCGCCGCGTAGTACCTGCGACAGGTGAGGGGCAGGTGTGGGGGGAGTGGGGGACGGAGAGGGGCAAGTATGGGGCAGGTTTGGGGTGAAGTTTGGGGTAAGTTTCTGGCAACTTAGGAGCAGGAACACGGCAGGTTTGGGGCGAGTTTAGAGCAGTTTTGGGTGAGGTTTGGAGCAGGTTTTTGGGGCAGGTTTAGATGAGATTTGGGGCAGGTTTTCAGGACAGGTTTAGGTGAGGTTTGGGGCAGGTTTAGGTGACTTTGGGGCAGGTTTTTGGGGCAGGTTTAAGTGAGGTACAACATAGGTTTTTGGGGCAGGTTTGGGGCAAGTTTAGAGCAGTTTTGGGTGAGGTTTGGGGCAGGTTTTTGGGGCAGGTTTAGGTGAGGTTTGGGACAGGTTTCTAGGGCAAGTTTAGATGAGGCACAACACAGGTTTTTAGGGCAGGTTTGGGGCGAGTTTAGAGCAGTTTTGAGTAAGGTTTAAGGCAGGTTTTTAGGGCAGGTTTAGGTGATTTTCGGGCAGGTTTTTAGGGCAGGTTTAGGTGATGTTTGGGGCAGGTTTCTAGGACAAGTTTAGGTGAGGCACAACACAGGTTTTTGGGGCAGGTTTAGGTGAGGTTTGGGGCAGGTTTTTGGGGCAGGTTTAGGTGAGGTTTGGGGCAGGTTTTTGGGCAGGTTTAGGTGAGGTTTGGGGCCGGTTTTTGGGGCAGGTTTGGCTCTCACCCCTGCGTGCTGAAGGCCCCGCCCGGGCCCAGCAGCTGGAACAGCTGGTGCCGTGTCCGGGAGCTGTTCCCGGTGAACAGGAAATGCTCCAGCGGCACCGGGCGCCGCGGGGTGCTCAGCACCCGCACGCAGCGCCGCTTCGTGCGCCTGGAAGGCAGCAAAATCCCGTGGGATTGGGAAAACACGGGATGGGAGCAGTGAAAGGGATCCCCCCATCCCCCGTGTCCGCAGTGCCACCGTCACCCCCCAGCCCAGAGCCCCCCCAGCCACCTCAGGGCCACGCGGGGAGCCCCAGCACCCCCCAGATCCCTGTGGCCCCTCAGGGACGTCCCCAGAGCCCTCCAGGTCCCTCTCAGAGACCCCCAAAGCCCCCCAGGAGCCCCCCAAAGCGCCCCCCCGGTCCGTACCCGACCCACTGGGCGAACTCGAGGGCGTTGGGGACCGTGGCACTGAGCAGCACCAGCTTCACGTGCTCGGGCAGCAGGATCAGCACCTCCTCCCACACCACGCCCCGCTGGGGGGCAAAAAGGGGGGTCAGGGGGTCCCCAAAACCCCCTGGGAACCCCCAGAACTCCCAGCAACCCCCTCGAACTTCTTGGGGACCCCCCACCCTCATCTGTGATTCCAAATGAAGTCGGAGCCCCCCCCCAAGACCCCCTAAGTCTCCCTAAACCCCATGAGGACCCCCCCCAAATCCTCCCAGGACCCCCAAACCCCTAGGAACCGCCCCTTGTCAAAGATCACCCGCTCCAGGTCCCAAATGACCTCTGAGCCCCCCACAAACACCCTCAGAACCCCCAAAACCCCCCTGGGAACCCCCCCGGGGACCCCCAGACCCGCACCTCGTCATCGTTGACGTAGTGCACCTCGTCAAAGATCACCCACTCCAAATCCCGGATGGCGTCGGAGCCGTTGTACAGCATCGACCTGGGGACGCGGCCGTGGATTTTGGGGTCCCGGCCCCCCTCCCCAACCCCCCCCAAACCCCCCCAGGACCCTCCCGGAGCCCCTCACCGCAGGATCTCGGTGGTCATGACCAGGCAGGCGGCCTCGGGGCGCAGCTGCACGTCCCCCGTCAGCAGCCCCACGTCCCCGAAGGTCTCGCGGAAGTCCCGGAATTTCTGGTTGGACAAGGCCTTGATGGGGGACGTGTAGACGGACCTGGGTGGGGGGGGGACACACGGGGGGTCACCCCACAGACCCCCGGCACCCCACAGACCCCCGGGCAGGGCAGCAGCAGAGCTCTGGGTGCCCCCAGAGGGGTGTAGGGGGTCTGGGGGCAGCCAGGAGCGAGGCAAGGAGGGCTTTGGGGACGTCCTGGGGGACACAGAGCGGAGCTGGAGAGGATTTGGGGAGCCCAGGGAGATTTTGGGGTCTCTCAGGGAGGTTTTGGGGTCTCTCAGGGAGGTTTTGGGCTGCTCCAGGGGATGTTTTGGGGGGATATCGGGATATAGGGTCAAGGGCTTGGGATGACTCTGGACACGCAGGGTGGGGAGGGCCTGGCGGTTTGGGGTTCTGGGGGGCCTTTGGGGTCTCACTGGGTCAGCCCAAACTCGGCCACTGCCGTTTGGGGTCCCTGGGGTGGTGTCTGGGGTGTTTTTTTGGGGGGGGGGGGGGGCTCCCCTGGGGATTTGGGGGGTTTCCGAGCACCCCCCGAGGCGCTGTTGGGGTCTCACCGGGTCATGTGGCGCCGGGCCAGCGCGATGGCGTACTCGGCCACCGCCGTCTTGCCGGCCGAGGTGTGGGCGGCCACCAGCACCGAGTGACCGCGCTCGAGGCACAGAGCTGCCCGCTGCTGGAACGGGTCCGGGCGGAACGGCCACTGCGGGGGGCAACGGGGTCACCCCAAACCCCCCCGAGCACCCCCCGACCCCCCAAACCCCCCCAGTGACCCCGCTCAGATCCCAGGGACCCGGAAGGCTCTGGGGCGGAGGGGGGGGGGGGGTCGTCACCCCAAATCCTCCCCGATCCCCAAACCGCCCCAGGGGGTCTTCACCCCCATCCCGGGGGTCCCTGGCACCCCAAAATCCCCCCGGGGCCCCCCCAAGCCCACCTTGTGTGCAGGGTCCGGCAGCAGCTGCTCGAAGCCCTCCACGGGGGACGCGGCGTCCACCATCTCCGCCCAAACCTCCTCGGGGGGCTCCGGGGGGGGCGCGGGGGGGGTCCCCGCCTCCTCCTGGGGGGGGGGGGGGGCAGTGAGCGATGGGGGGCACAGGGACCCCCCAAAACCCCCCCAAATCCGCCCCCCCAGCACCCACCTTGCCCAGCAGCTCCTCCAGGCTGTCGGAGCGGCGCGGGGGGGGCGCGGGGCCGGGCCCCCCCTCGGTGGGGGGGGCTGGGGGGGCCCCCTGGGCCTGGCCAGGGCCCCCCCCGGGCTCCTCGCCCCCCCCCAGGTCGAAGGTGTCGAGGGTCTCCAGGAGGCTGGACAGGGACAGCGGCCCCCCCGCCGCGGCTGGGGGGGGTCAGGGGGGCACCCCCAGGGCTGGGGGGGAGGTCAAACAACCCCACCCCCCCCCCCCAAACCAACCCCCCAAAGCGGGAAAGACCCCCCCAAATCCCCGGTGCCCCCCTTACCTTGGGGCTTGAACTCCACCCCCCGCTTCATCCCGGGGGGGGTCGTGAGCAGCTCTGGGGAGAGGGGGGGGCACAGGGGGTGGTCAGGGCGTGAGCAGCCCAAAAAAGGGGGGCGGGGGGCTCCCTGCGATGGGGGGGGACCCCAAATCGGGGGGGGGACACCCCAAATGGGGGGGGGGGGGTCCGTACCCGTCTCAAAGTCCACGTCCTCCTCCTGCTGCTCCTGCGGGGCCCGGATCTGCTCCAGGCTGGGCTCGTCCTGACCCCCTGTGGGGCACGGGGGGGTTTGGGGGGGCTCTGCAGGGCTCGGGGGTCCCGGGGGGGGGCGGGGCGGGGGTCCCGGGGGGGGTGGGGGGTCGTACCTGGCCAGAAGGGGCAGCTGGAGATGCCCCCCCGCAGCCCCTCGCCGGGCGGGCCGGGCGGCCGGAGCAGCGAGGGCGAGTTGGAGGCCGAGAGCCCCACGGACGGCAGCAGCTCCTGGGGGGGCCGGGGGGGGTCAGGGCGAGCCCCCGGACCCCCAGAGACCCCCCCAGAGACCCCCACCCAGAGCCCCCACCTCGGTGAAGCCCATGAGGGCGCCCGTGCGGGGGTCCCGCTCGGCCCGGAGCTCCCCGGCCACCGGCGTGGGGTCCAGGGAGAAGAGCGCCCGCGGCTCCGGGGTCCTCTGCCAGCTCCTGGGGGGGACAGGGGTCACTGCGGTCACTCTGAGGGACAGGGGGTCACTGCGGTCACTCTGAGGGACAGGGGGTCACTGTGGTCACTCTGAGGGACAGGGGTCACTGTGGTCACTCTGAGGGACAGGGGGTCACAGCGGTCACTCTGAGGGACAGGGGGTCACTGCGGTCACTCGGAGGGACAGGGGTCACAGCGGTCACTCTGAGGGACAGGGGGTCACTCTAAGGGACAGGGGGTCACTGTGGTCACTCTGAGGGACAGGGGGTCACTGCAGACACTCGGAGGGACAGGGGTCACCCTGAGAGACAGGGGGTCACTCTGAGGGACAGGGGGTCACAGCGGTCACTGTGAGGGACAGGGGGTCACTCTGAGGGACAGGCGGTCACTGTGGTCACTCTGACGGACAGAGATCACTGTGGTCACTCTGAGGGACAGGGGGTCACAGCGGTCACTGTGAGGGACAGGGGGTCACTCTGAGGGACAGGCGGTCACTGCGGTCACTCTGAGGGGCAGCGGTCACTGTGGTCACTCTGAGGGACAGGGTGTCACTGCGGTCACTCTGAGGGGCAGCGGTCACTGTGGTCACTCCGAGGGACAGGGGTGTCACTGCGGTCACTCTGAGGGGCAGTGGTCACTGTGGTCACTCTGAGGGGCAGCGGTCACTGTGGTCACTCTGAGGGACAGGGGTCACTGTGGTCACTCTGACGGACAGAGATTACTGTGGTCACTCTGAGGGACAGGGGTCACTGCGGTCACTCTGAGGGACAGGGATCACTGCGGTCACTCTGAGGGGCAGCGGTCACTGTGGTCACTCTGAGGGACAGGGGTGTCACTGCGGTCACTCTGAGGGGCAGGGGTGTCACTGTGGTCACTCTGAGGGGCAGCGGTCACTGCGGTCACTCTGAGGAACAAGGGGTCACTGTGGTCACTCTGAGGGACAGGGGTGTCACTGCGGTCACTCTGAGGGGCAGCGGTCACTGTGGTCACTCTGAGGGGCAGCGGTCACTGTGGTCACTCTGAGGGACAGGGTGTCACTGCGGTCACTCTGAGGGGCAGCGGTCACTGTGGTCACTCCGAGGGACAGGGGTGTCACTGCGGTCACTCTGAGGGGCAGTGGTCACTGTGGTCACTCTGAGGGGCAGCGGTCACTGTGGTCACTCTGAGGGACAGGGGGTCACTGTGGTCACTCTGAGGGACAGGGGGTCACTGTGGTCACTCTGAGGGACAGGGGGTCACTGCGGTCACTCTGAAGAACAAGGGGTCACTGTGGTCACTCTGAGGGACAGGGGTGTCACTGTGGTCACTCTGACAGACAGCGGTCACAGCGGTCACTCTGAGGGGCAGCGGTCACTGCGGTCACTCTGAGGGACGTGCACACCCCTGTGACCCCGGACCCCCCTCAAACCTCACCCCACGCACTGAAGACCCCCCCAGGCCAGGACCCCCCAGAGCCCCCCCAGAGCCCCCAGACCCATTTCCAGCCCCCCCAAACCCGTTCCAGCCCCCCCAGAGCCCCCAGACCCATTTCCAGCCCCCCCAAACCCGTTCCAGCCCCCCCAGAGCCCCCAGACCCATTTCCAGCCCCCCCAAACCCGTTCCAGCCCCCCCAGAGCCCCCAGACCCATTTCCAGCCCCCCCAAACCCGTTCCAGCCCCCCCAGAGCCCCCAGACCCATTTCCAGCCCCCCCAAACCCGTTCCAGCCCCCCAGAGCCCCCAGACCCATTTCCAGCCCCCCCAAACCCGTTCCAGCCCCCCCAGGGCCCCCAGACCCATTTCCAGCCCCCCCCAAACCCGTTCCAGCCCCCCCAGAGCCCCCAGACCCATTTCCAGCCCCCCCAAACCCGTTCCAGCCCCCCCAGAGCCCCCAGACCCATTTCCAGCCCCCCCAAACCCGTTCCAGCCCCCCCAGAGCCCCCAGACCCATTTCCAGCCCCCCCAAACCCGTTCCAGCCCCCCCAGAGCCCCCAGACCCATTTCCAGCCCCCCCAAACCCGTTCCAGCCCCCCCAGAGCCCCCCGACCCATTTCCAGCCCCCCCAAACCCGTTCCAGCCCCCCCAGGGCCCCCAGACCCATTTCCAGCCCCCCCAAACCCGTTCCAGCCCCCCCAGGGCCCCCAGACCCATTTCCAGCCCCCCCAAACCCGTTCCAGCCCCCCCAGGGCCCCCAGACCCATTTCCAGCCCCCCCAAACCCGTTCCAGCCCCCCCAGAGCCCCCAGACCCATTTCCAGCCCCCCCAAACCCGTTCCAGCCCCCCCAGAGCCCCCAGACCCATTTCCAGCCCCCCCAAACCCGTTCCAGCCCCCCCAGAGCCCCCAGACCCATTTCCAGCCCCCCCAACCCGTTCCAGCCCCCCCAGAGCCCCCAGACCCATTTCCAGCCCCCCCAAACCCGTTCCAGCCCCCCCAGGGCCCCCAGACCCATTTCCAGCCCCCCCAAACCCGTTCCAGCCCCCCCAGAGCCCCCAGACCCATTTCCAGCCCCCCCAAACCCGTTCCAGCCCCCCCAGAGCCCCCAGACCCATTTCCAGCCCCCCCAAACCCGTTCCAGCCCCCCCAGGGCCCCCAGACCCATTTCCAGCCCCCCCTAAACCCGTTCCAGCCGCCCCAGAGCCCCCAGACCCATTTCCAGCCCCCCCAAACCCGTTCCAGCCCCACCCAAGCCCCCAGCCCCATTTCCAGCCCCCAGTCCCATTTCCATCCCTCCCAAGCCCCCAGCCCCATTTCCAGCCCCCAGCCCCATTTCCAGCCCCCCCGAGCCCCCAGCCCCGTTCCCAGCCCCCAGCCCCATTTCCAGCCCCCAGCCCCATTTCCAGCCCCGTTCCCAGCCCCCCAGCCCCATTTCCAGCCCCCAGCCCCATTTCCATCCCTCCTGAGCCCCCAGCCCCATTTCCATTCCCCCGAGCCCCCAGCCCCATTTCCATCCCCCCCGAGCCCCCAGCCCCGTTCCCAGCCCCCAGCCCCATTTCCAGCCCCATTCCCAGCCCCCAGCCCCATTTCCATTCCCCCGAGCCCCCAGCCCCATTTCCAGCCCCGTTCCCAGCCCCCAGCCCCATTTCCATTCCCCCGAGCCCCCAGCCCCATTTCCATCCCCCCCGAGCCCCCAGCCCCGTTCCCAGCCCCCAGCCCCATTTCCAGCCCCGTTCCCAGCCCCCAGCCCCATTTCCATTCCCCCGAGCCCCCAGCCCCATTTCCAGCCCCGTTCCCAGCCCCCAGCCCCATTTCCATCCCCCCGAGCCCCCAGCCCCATTTCCATCCCCCCCGAGCCCCCAGCCCCATTTCCAGCCCCGTTCCCAGCCCCATTTCCATCCCCCCCGAGCCCCCAGCCCCGTTCCCAGCCCCCAGCCCCATTTCCAGCCCAGCCCCCAGCTCCATTTCCAGCCCTGTTCCCAGCCCCCAGCCCCATTTCCATCCCCCCCGAGCCCCCAGCCCCATTTCCAGCCCCGTTCCCAGCCCCCAGCCCCATTTCCATTCCCCCGAGCCCCCAGCCCCATTTCCATTCCCCCGAGCCCTCAGCCCCATTTCCATCCCCCCCGAGCCCCCAGCCCCATTTCCAGCCCCCAGCCCCATTCCCCGCCCCACACCTGCGGGCCCGCTGGTGGCCGTGGATCGGTAGCCACTCGGGGGTGCTCAGTAGCCGCAGCTCCAGCTCGGCCGCCAGCGGGGCACAGAACGGGGGCAGCCCCCGCGGCAGCTGCGGGGGGAGGGCGGCACCGGGGTGGGCACGGGGGCGAGACCCCCCCCAAAAAACAACACAGGGAGCGGAGGGGACCCCGAAAGGGGCGGGGGGCACCCAAAGGGGGGGGGGTGGGGAAGGGGGGGGGATAGGGGGTGTTTTTGGGGGGGTCTGGGGGTGTTTGGGATATTTTTTGGGGTGTCTGGGGGTGTTTTTGGGGGCTCTGGGGGAGTTTTGGGGGGTCCGAGGGTGTTTTTGGGGGCTCTGGGGGAGTCTGGGATGTTTGGGGAGGGGTCCGGGGGTGTTTGGGGAGAGGCCCGGGGCTGTTTTGGGGGGCTCTGGGGGTCCGGGGATGTTTGGGGGGGGGGGTCTGGGCTGTTTTGGGGGGGGGGTTGGGGTGTTTTTGGGGAGGTTTGGGGGTGTTTTGGGGGGGGGGTCTGGGTATTGGGGTGTCTTGGGGGCTCTGCGGGTGTTTTGGGGGGGCTCTGGGGGTGTTTTGGGGGGGTCTGGGAGCGGTTGGGGGGGGGTCTGGGGTGTTTTTGGGGATCCGGGGGTATTTTGGGGGGGTCCGGGGGTATTTTGGAGGGCTCTGGGGATCCGGGGGAGTTCTGGGGAGCCCGGGGCTGGTTTTGGGGGTCTGGGGGTGTTTTTGGGGAGGCTCTGGGGGTCCGGGGCTGTTTTTGGGGACTCTGGGGGTTTGGGACGTTTTTGGGGGTTCCGGGGCTGTTTTTGGGGTCTCCGGGGATGTTTTTGGGGACTCTGGGGGTTTGGGACGTTTTTGGGGGTTCCGGGGCTGTTTTTGGGGTCTCCGGGGCTGTTTTTGGGGACTCTGGGGGTTTGGGACGTTTTTGAGGGTTCCGGGGCTGGTTTTGGGGTCTCCGGGGATGTTTTTGGGGTTCCGGGGCTGTTTTCGGGGTCTCCGGGGCCGTTTTTGGGGTCTCCGGGGCTGTTTTTGGGGACTCTGGGGGTTTGGGACGTTTTTGGGGGTTCCGGGGCTGTTTTTGGGGTCTCCGGGGCTGTTTTTGGGGACTCTGGGGGTTTGGGACGTTTTTGGGGGTTCCGGGGCTGGTTTTGGGGTCTCCGGGGCTGTTTTTGGGGACTCTGGGGGTTTGGGACGTTTTTGGGGGTTCCGGGGCTGGTTTTGGGGTCTCCAGGGATGTTTTTGGGGTCTCCGGGGCCGGTTTTGGGGTTTTTCGGGGGGGGGGGGGGTGTCACTCACGGTGGCGCGGGG